>NC_138222.1:420000-437500 GCF_964197995.2 Scardinius erythrophthalmus
AATCCAGTGTCCTCAACCTCCTCCTCCTCCTCCTCCTCCAATCCAGTGTCCTCAACCTCTTCCTTCACATCTTCCTCCTCCTCCATTTTTTCCTCCTCAGTCATTTTTGCTTATTAGTATGGTTGAATTAGATCATTGAAGGTCAGCAGCAAAGACATTAATAAAGTGAGATTAAATTCACAAAGTATATTTGTGTAATTTAATAGTTAATTATAAAAGTTGAGTAAAATTCTGAGATTGCATTTTACTGTTTTTATTTATTTTGAGCAGTGAGATGAGTAAGTTCACATTTTCTCTAGAACTACAATAACCATCATGTTCACACAGCGCACACACCACCACCTCACTTTGTTTCTCTCAACATGGGGACAGGAGAGCTGTCAGTCAATAAATGTGAAAAAGTAACTAGCGTTACTTATTTGGAAAAGTAACTTGGATATTTTATTGCAAATTGAAAAAGTAATGCATTACTTTACTAGTTACTTGAAAAAGTAATCTGATTACGTAACTCAAGTTACTTGTAATGAGTTACCCCCAACACTGGCAGGGACTGATCACTGCACGCCTGAGCCTCATCACCAGGCTATTTAAACCTGCTTGTTTAGTCACACACTGTGAAGTCTTGTTTGCCCGGCTGCGTTTCTGAGTTATTCTGTCAGTGTATCGCCTTGGATTAGTGTTTATGACTCTGAACTCCTTCTTCTGCTGTTTGCTGATCTCTGTTATGATGTCCGACACCGTCTTCACAGGGACCTCTAGTGGCCAGAACAGTGTAAATGCAACAAAACCCCAGGCCAAATATGCATAAAAACACCTTTTACAAATATATTGCAAATTCTTTCAAATGCAATTATCTAATCATCTAATAAAATTAAGTGAAAATATGTTCTTTTATCAATTGTCAGGGTTTGTTTTGTTCTATATTAAACTACTATTGTTCCTTTTATTATAGGCCTACTAATGTCTAATTAAAACGTCTAAATGTATAAAACTGATCAGAGATCAGGTAAAACCCACAGACACTTGTTCATTGGTTCTCATGATTCATGGGTTGGCAGAGATCATCGGCCCCAGCGGTGAAGCATTTTAGGCTTCGACTACATTTCAGGCGAGGCGCATCTCAAACAAGCCTATTGAAATGTTGAAGTTTTTCGAAACATGTGGGACGTAACAAAGCCTCGTTTACTGAATCCCGTGACTCTGTCAGTTTAGGCTTGTTCGACTTGAACCGGCGCTGCACAGACCGATCGGTTTATGACATAAAAGTACCGCGAGAGCGACTGAAAAGCACATGATCTCTAATCTCTCGCGGTGTGGTGGTATCCTGATGTCCTTCGCCGATCGGTCTGTGCTGTGCCGGCTTCTGCACACGCTCCGGACCACTAATTTGGAACAAAAGATTCGTATAGGTTTCGAAGCTTCATGAAGCTCTGTTTTGAAAATGCCATCACTAGTATTTCAACCAGGGGGCCAATGTTTCATAAAACACTGAAGCTTCCCTGGCGCCGCCACTGATTAGCGGACCCTCTCCTGCTGTTAGCATCCCACTGACTCCCATTCATGTTGCCGTCACTTTGACAGCGAATAACTTTACATCTGAGGCGTTTAAAGACTCCATTTGTCCATTATTTATTTCTAAAGAAACACGAAAATGTATAAAAGGCTCCATTACCTTGTACCTTACGTTATGGCCCCGTAGAAGCAGTCGGGGGGGCGTGGAGGCAAAATAATTAATCAGAATACTTAGCAAGAGTTGCTCCTGCTCCTCGCTCATGGACAGCTCCTCCTCACACTCTCCGTCTCTGAGAGATTGGGAAGGGAATGATCAGAGTCGGCGCCAGGGCAGATTTACTGGAGGGGCATTGGGTCATCGGCGGGGGGGGGCACTGACGTTTGACAAATATTTTGATGCAGTGGCGAAATCATAGTCCAACACAGCAGAAATCCTATATAAAACTAAACACGTTTTTTATTATTATTATTATTATTATTATTATTATTAATTATTACATGGCTTGGTTGAATTCTAATGTATAATGCGGTCTGTTATTTCTTGATAACCGCTGCTAAGTATAACCAAGGCCCTGTCCCAAATGGCACACTCCGGACTTGTGGACTTCCTCAGAGTCCACACTTTGGTGACGTCATGTAGTGCAGACCTATAGGGCCCTTGGCGTGAGTCCACGAGGGCGCATTGAGAGGTATTATTGGGACAGACTCGATCGGCACGCCGGAAATAACAGTCTGGTTGTTGTTGGACAGGAGAAATCTCATTTTTGCGCTCCGACGTCTTATCTGCATGTCAACTACACATCCTAATTTTACAGTTCTATATTTTGATGTTGTGCATATCACCTGGGCATTAAAAAATAGATATATCATGCTTATTTAAATGATGTATACAGTTATAATAATAGGCTACATAATGTTCCATTTGAACTTACAATTTTAAAACATAATTTAAACATAATTTTTTTCAATTTACAGGTTTCAATATTTAATACTAAGTTTACATATGACTCAGTAAAGCCCTGACATTCGGATCTATTTATTTAATGAATCATAATGCGATCGTATTATTAAACGCACTATTATTATGTTTGAGACATCAACCACTGGTCAATGACCATAATGTTTGTATAAACTGTAGGTAACAACTGGTAAAATGTGCATTTAGGTCATAAAAACCGTAATATTTTCTTCTCAGCCATGTCAACAATTATCCGTGAGTAAAATCTCCTCCCATCCGTTGTCTGATTGGCCTTTCGCAAGGATTCCTGGGTAGTTAAAGTGCGTGAAGCCTACATCTATGCGGGCTTCGCGGAAGACCGCTTCAAGGGTACAAAGGGGGCGCTGCTGAGCACACTTCAGAGCGGTAAAATGCTGAATGGGACAGCCTACGGACTCGTAGACTCAGCGAGCACGCGCAATTCAAGTCCACGAGACCGAAAGTCCGCATGAAGTGCGCCATTTGGGACAGGGCCCCAAGCGGCAACATTCTGATCTGAAAAATGAAGCCTACCCGGAAGTGCGAAAAACTGCAATACATCTAAAATCCGCTAGAGGCAGGTCCCAAAAGGGAGCAAATGTCCATAGCCCCCATGTTAAAATGTCCGTTTTCACAGCATAAATTCATGTTTTTACAGGTTGGTCCCATGGACTTTTATTGTATTTTTCGATAGGTTCCGAGTGCCTGACAACTGTGAGGGGGGTGATTTTTTTTCTAACTCGTTAGTTTAGATCGTATTTAGAAATAAAATGTATGACAATAAGGGCGTGGTTAACTTTGATTGACAGCTTGATTGACAGCTAACAAGGCAGCGCCACGGAGAATGACAACATAAGAAGCGCCATTTTTTTAACACATTTGAAATATAATACTACTGTTTCTGTATCATGAAATGTAGTTTTAATGGTTTTTCAGGCGAGAATGTAGTTGTTTAAAGCTCAAATCTGTGGTTTATTTATAAAGATTTATGAAAATTGTATCCAGTTGTGAGATCCAGCGATGACCGGGCGCTCGGCGCTCATGTACCCCGCCTGGAACAGCCTTTCATCGGCTAGACGTTCTGGCGTTTGCTGCTGACTCTGGCGTCTCTGTAGTGGTTAAACATGAGATATAACTCGTCTTGTGTATATCTAACGGGCGATCTTTGGTCTCGTGAATCTATAATTTGTTCCCTGGCCAATCGTTTTGGCTGAGGGGAAGTTTCATAACTTTATAAGCTATAACTTTACCGATGTATGGTTAGACTAGATCGAGCGCTGACTTTGTATGTTTGACTGAATTGTTTGCTTTATTTGTATAGCTTCTTGTACCTTTTCACTTATACTTTTATAATGGCGAATATTGATAAAAGTGAAATTTAACAAAAAGTGACTGGGTTGAGTTTTGTCATTTTAAATTTTAATACAACGAAGATGATCTGTAATGTTGTTTACTGCAACATCTGTTGTTTAGTACAAATGCACATATTGCCTGGACCATATTAAAATGTTTAATATTTTTATATTATATTTAAAACGAAAAGAGGCAGGTTTGTGTTTTATATATATATTTTTTTATAAATAGGCAAACGTTATGTGCAGTGAATATAATCAATACGCGTTGCCTGAACCACATTTGTGTGGCTATAATGTTTAAGATTTCTTTAAATGAAAACGAAAACAGTTAGTATGGTGTTTTATAACATATTTCGTTGCCTAAAATATACACAGATAACCGGAGTAGCAGAGCGAGCTGAGTGACGCGCGCTGCGCCAGAAGGTGGGCGGGGTTAGGGTTTCCCAAGATTTTCCAAGATGGCGCCGCCCATACCCCCCATAAACGGCTTCAAACCCGTTCTTCAGAAAGTCTATGGGTGACGTCACAGACGCTTTGTCCATATTTTTTACAGCCTATTAGTATAACACACCGTTGCCATGAAAAGCAGAGCGTTGCTATGGACGCAGGACTCTAACCGTAGAGACGGAAAGGACTATTTTCTTTAGCGGAAGCAATACAATAGTTTTTAAATAAATAAACTCCTTTTTAAATCAATATTTTGTGTCAAATTATTGATTTATTTTGTAGGTAGCCATGTGATATAACCACCTCGCTCTACTTACAAATCTTACAGGCAGCCAAGTATATTGTATCGTGGCTGATTTGTAGATTGTACGCACAAAAAAACTCTGCATTTTCACATTTTTGCCAATTTCCCATTCATTTCCTATGGCGGGTCCATTTGGACCCGAAGGTCCTGAGTGTGACTATTTTTTTTACAACCACTTAGACTATTCAAATCCTGTCCCCAATTTTTTTGGGTGTTCATATACCAAGTACCAACAAAGTCACCAAATCTCGGACCATTCCGATGAAGCTATGATTTTTAAAAAAATTTTATTTAAACGCTTCGGGTCCATTTGGTTTAATTTCTGTTTTAACACAATTTGGACAGGCCTGTCAGTCCCGATATCATCAACCGCTGTGCGCTGACTTGGAGGGCGTGTAGATTGTTGCTCTATGGCTGCGCTAGTTAAGTCTGTTGGCGGTTGTGCATTAGCAGAGACTGTGGTACTGGTGGTGGTGGCCGGAGTGTCAGAGTCTGCTGATGGAAGAGGCTGAGGAGGACTAAACCATTTTCGTAAATCCATTTTTTGTCGAGAATTAAGGCCCTTGCACACTGAGTCCGAAATTCGCGTCCGAAATTTTCGCACGTTAAAAAATAAATACGACCTCACGTTATGTCCATCATACTTGTACACTGCCTCCGAAACTTTCGTCCGTCAAAAAAAAATCTAATCGGGTTGGTTTTCTGCGTTTTTCGCATCCGTAACAAGGGTTTGAATGGTGTTTTGACAGTTTAGAGCCACAGAATGACGGATACGAAAAAAACGCATGCGAAAATTTCGGATTCAGTGTGCAAGGACCTTAAGGCTAACAGTTAGCCGCTAAATGTCTATGATATAGACGGACAAACTGTTGTTTTCGATTCAAACAACAACAACTTGAAATGGATTTGGCGCGCTGCAAATCAAATGTAACAAGTTTACTCAGCGACCAATAAGCATTGACCAATGATGACTAAGCCTAGTAACATGTCGTGAACAACCAAAATTATGCGTTTTCCCCATTCATTTCATTTCATGTAAGTTACAATTTGTACATTTAATATAAAAAAATAAATAATAATTTTTTTTTTGGGCCACGCCATGGCCTGTGGTAGGAGGGGCATCAATAACCGCTGGGGGGGGGGCACGGCCCTCGAATGCCCCACCACAGCGCCGAGGAAGGGAATGATTCAGATTTCTCTCGGCACCGCTACTAGAAGACAGACGGGTTGCTCACGTCACATCCACGTCGTCGAGCTCAGAGTGAGTCTGCGCAGTCGCTCCGCCATCAGGAAGAAGAGCTTCTAGTTGACTTCACTTTTCTCCGTTGAATCCAATGGGGTCGCTGTGTCCATTTCTTTTACTGTCTATGATTTCAACCCACTCCTGTTTGTGCACTGAGCTTTATTTAAATAAACCTCACATGGATCTACTCAGCCTGATCTCTGTTGCAATAAGTCTTTACTATCACTTTTTATCAAATTAGCACATCCTTGCTGAAATAAAGTATTGATTTCTTTCCAAAAAAAAAAGAACAGTAGTGTATATTGTTACAAAATATTTAGATATTAAATAAATGCTATTATTTTTTTTAACATTTTATTCATCAAATAATCCTAAAAAAGTATCAAAGGAGAAAACCATTATTTAAATGTGTAATAATTCACAATGTTACTGTTTTTTTTTTTTCTATAATTGAATCAAATAAATACAGGCTTGATGAGCATAAGGGACTTCTTTCAATAACATCGAAAGCAGTAATGTATCCAAACTTTTGACCGCTAGGGTTATGTATATAAACACCCGAGCCCCTGAGGAACTGGCAGATGTGAAGTGAAGTGAACACTGCCCAGTGAACACTGCCTAGGGCGCCTGTATACTGAACAGACATCATCGATCGATCACACGCGTCATCGCTAACAGGCGGCTCAGTCGAGCACTGACGTCATCGAGCGAGTTAAAATGGCGGATCCAAATGCAAAACAAACCGGGCAGAAAAGGTAAAATATATATTTCTTCAACAATTTGTCTTGTTTTTAAGAACTAAATCTCACGAATGCAGCTGCAACCATGCCCATAATACGATATAGACCTCTGTGTGATTAAAAATAGATATAAAATAATCCAGATTTAAACAGACACACCCAACGTCATATTGATATCTGTGTTATTAACATGCATTATGAATTATCTAGAGGAAAAGACCAGCGGGCGGTTTAATTTATTGTTATATTAATAATCAGGATAAATAGGAATGTTAGAGCCAAAGATCTTAAAATCATTTCAGATTTATCATCACTGTTTATTCATGATCGATAGTAAAAACACAACTTGCTACTTTTAAGTGGGAAAAAGAAGCCTCAAACTGAAGGATTCTTGTGCAAGTTTGTTATTTGTCTTTTGACTTTGTAAGTTTAATTTCAAGCCCGAATGAAGAAGGTCTTTCATCTGTGATCACGTGATGTTACAGTGATCTGGTCACGTGATGTTACAGTGATCTGGTCACGTGATGTTACAGTGATCTACTATCATTCATACTGTCCCATTTGTCAGATAATCAGGACAGTAGCCTAAGTTCCTTCTCTCCTGAATAAGTGATTTATGAATTAAAGCAGGGGTCACCAAACTAAGGCCCGCGGGCCGACTCAGGCCCGCCACCCCCCTTTGACTGGCCCCCCAGCCTCTCTGCCCCCCACTACTTGAACAGGCCCTATGAGGCAATCCCCAAAAGTCGTCATGGATGGTACGTCATGGTACGGGCGTCACAGTTTGGTGCATACATTTACACGGAGAATACACGGTATAAAAATAAATAAAACTTGCGTGCAATTTAATTAATGTAATGCGGAACTACTGTTAGATACGCAGATTCTTAGGGACACCTAATCTGTAGCTCCGCCTTAGCTCTGAAGCTCTGAAGCAGGCTGCGGTGTAAAGATTGCAATGCTGGAATATGTTGAGAGAGAGGTGTGGGCGCGATCGGAAAGTCGTAAAGTGTTTACTTATATTTGTGTGTGTGTGTGCGTGCGTGCGTGCGTGTGTGTGTGGCGCGGCCGCGATCGAACAGTGGAAACATAAAAACATACTCCGTCATTTAGTTTATGCAGGACATCATTCAAACTGCAAAGTGTTTAAGTTACTGTTAATTACATTTTTAAAGAAAACAAATATATTAATCTGAAATGTAGAAGATTAATTTTCAATTAATTCAGGTAGCTACAATTACCAAACATATCAAGGTATTTTTATTAATTGAATTAATGAACTAATTATATAAAACTATTGTCAGTGCACTACAAATAAACTGGTTCTATGCCTTTACTTTATTAATAAAACTTATTTAAAAAAAAAAAATCCAAGGCTTAAGACATTTATTTTTCTTTTGGTGGTCCAGCCTGAGACGTGCACAAGCCTTCTGCATTTTTGTTTTGCTTTTCCCTTCACTGTACCCAACCGTGATGTCTGAACCGAGGTATGAACCGAACCGTGACTTCTGTGTACCGTTCCACCCCTAAAAGAGAGTGCAGAGTTTTCAAAGAACAGTGGACCAACGATTATTTGTGAAGAATAACTTTAAATAAAACAAAGTGTGAAGACTCGATTACAACTTTTGCAAACCACTAGTAAAGATACACAAATATGTGCCAGGAATCAAGTGTTGATATAGTAGTGTGAATATACACAAAGTGGGGATGGCTGTGCCAGGCTAGTAATCTCTACTACACAATGAGGCCTGCTGGTGGTCATTTTGGTCTGGGTCATACGATTCTATGTTATATAGCTGACCCGGCCCCGGCCCCCCATCACAGTCAGGAACGATAATGTGGCCCCCAGAGAAAAAAGTTTGGTGACCCCTGAATTAAAGAGACCCACGACTCGTCAAACGTTAATTAAGTTGGCTTGAGAAAGCCAACTTACTGAAATCCTATTTAAACTTATTATTAGTGGTGCTTGCTGAAAGCAAGGCATCACTATTGTTATTGCTCATACTTATTATTCTTATTATTATTATTATTATTATTATTATTCTGGACAAAGTTTGGCGCGTAATGCGCCCCGCACCGTTTGTCACAGGCCCCTGAGTGAAGTGTCAAATCGACCGGCTCATTGAGGAGAGGTGTGCTATGACTTTTCTAAGCGATCGGGTGTACGATGTTCGCACAGCGGACGAAAAAGCGGCCAAAAAAGTCCCCATTGACTTTGCATTGGGAGTTCTAAAAACATTTGAATCCCAACTGCCGTTTTCACACACACAGACTCCAAAGGGCCTGACAGCCCTGCGTCTCTCCCTCTCTCTCTCCCTCAGAGGATTTATATTATCAAGCAGCCAATAAGTAATGGCCTAAAATCTTCATAGCCACACCCTAGCAACCAGTTTCAGCACCCTAGCAACCACTAAGAGCTCCCTAGCAACCACCCTAAACCAAAAAAAATTTGTTTTTAATTTTTTTTGTATTTTTTAACGCAATAATACACTCGTGGCCTTGCGATATTGCTCCATGCTTGTGCCTATTCGGCCATAGGCCGCAGGCCGAGTGCCGTACTGAAGGCACTCTTTATTAAAGATTTTAATAACTCTATAAAAACTCCATAGTAACCATCTTTGACAACTACTAACCACCTAGTAACACCATAGCAACTAAAAAAATACCTTAGCAACCATCCTGAACACCCTAGCAACATCTAGAAACGCTCTAGTAACCACCAAAAATACCGTAGCAACCACCCAGAACACCCTAGCAACTGTCTAGCAACCCCCCAGAACACCTAGCAACTGCCTAGCAACCACACAGAACACCCTAGCAACTGCCTAGCAACGCCCTAGCATCCACCCAAAATACCATAGCAACCACCTAGTAACGCCCTAGCAACCACCAAGAATACCCTAGCAACCACCTAGCAACTGCCTAGCAACCAACCAGAATACCCTAGCAACCGCCTAGCAACCACCCAGAATACCCTAGCAACCGCCTAGCAACACCATAGCAACCACCCAGAACACCCTAGCAACTGCCTAGCAATTCCTTAGCAACCACGCAGAATACCCTAGCAACCACCCAGAATACCCTAGCAACCGCCTAGCAACACCATAGCAACCACCAAGAATACCCTAGCAACCGCCTAGCAACACCATAGCAGCCACCCAGAATACCCTAGCAACTGCCTAGCAATGCCCTAGCAACAACCCAGAACACCCTAGCAACTGCCTAGCAACCCCCCAGAATACCCTAGCAACCGCCTAGCAACACCATAGCAACCACCCAGAATACCCCAGCAACACCCTAACAACCACCCAGAACACCCTAGCAACTGCCTAGCAACCCCCCAGAATACCCTAGCAACCGCCTAGCAACACCATAGCAACCACCCAGAATACCCTAGCAACTGCCTAGCAACACCCTAGCAACCACCAAGAATACCCTAGCAACCGCCTAGCAACACCATAGCAACCACCCAGAATACCCTAGCAACTGCCTAGCAACGCCCTAGCAACCACCCAGAACACCCTAGCAACTGCCTAGCAACCCCCCAGAATACCCTAGCAACCGCCTAGCAACACCATAGCAACCACCCAGAATACCCTAGCAACTGCCTAGCAACGCCCTAGCGACCACCCAGAATACCATAGCAACCGCCTAGCAACACCATAGCAACCACCCAGAATACCCTAGCAACTGCCTAGCAACGCCCTAGCAACCACCCAGAACACCCTAGCAACCACCTAGTAAAGCCCTAGCAACCACACAGAACACCCTAGCAAAACCCTAGCAACCACCTGAACAACATGAATAAGCCATATCTCAGCACCAGAACATCGTACAGACATGTTTGTTGGCTTGTATGCAATCATGTACCACACTCTAGCAACCGAGTGGCGAGTTTTGCCACTGCAAGCACCACTTCACATTTTCTTCAGGAAATGTACATTCTAGTTATTCTTCTTCTTCTTACTTCTTTTTCTGACCGCAAATTTTGGGACACTAACTCCTCCTAGACCGTTCAAGCTACATACTCCAAACTCGGGTCAGACCTTCATACTGTTCTGACTTGGTGTGCTATATCTTTTCAGACTGGTTTGACTTACGGTTTTCTTAAAAATTAATATTCAAAATCATAAAAATCCCATAGACTTTCATTGCAGACTGCTCAAATTGAGCCAAGACTACGGTAGCCCATTAGTGTACAAGCCAAAATCTCAAATCTAAATTCTCTGAAGCCCTAGACTCAATTAAACTACCATTCTCTATCTATCTATCTATCTATCTATCTATCTATCTATCTATCTATCTATCTATCTATCTATCTATCTATCTATCTATCTATCTTCAAACCTTTTCTATCTATCTATCTATCTATCTATCTATCTATCTATCTATCTATCTATCTATCTATCTTCAAACCTTTTCTATCTATCTATCTATCTATCTATCTATCTATCTATCTATCTATCTATCTATCTATCTATCTATCTATCTATCTATCTAACTTATCAATCTGTCTTTCTTTCTAACTAATCTATCTATCTTTCTAACTAACTTATCGATCTATCTTTCTTTCTTTCTTTCTTACTAATCTATCTATCTTTCTAACTAACTTATCTATCTTTCTTTCTTTCTAACTAATCTATCTTTCTAACTAACCTATCTTTCTTTCTTTCTTTCTTTCTTACTAATCTTTCTATCTTTCTTACTAACTTATCTATCTTTCTTTCATTCTAACTAATCTATCTTTCTAACTAACTTATATTTCTTTCTAACTAATCTATATATCTTTCTAACTAACTTATCTATCTTTTTTCTTTCTTTCTTACTAATCTATCTATCTTTCTAACTAACATATCTATTTTTCTTTCTTACTAATCTATCTATCTTTCTAACTAACTTATCTATCTTTCTTTCTTACTAATCCATCTTTCTTTCTTTTTAACTAATCTTTCTATCTTTCTAACTAATCTATCTATCTTTCTAACTAACGTATCTTTCTTTCTTAACTAATCTATCTTTTTAACTAACTTATCTATCTATCTTTCTTACTAATCTATCTATCTTTCTAACTAACTTATCTATCTTTCTTTCTAACTAATCTTTCTTTCTTTCTAACTAATCCTTCTTTCTTTCTTTCTAACTAATCTTTCTTTCTTTCTTTCTTTCTTTCTTTCTTTCTTTCTTTCTTTCTTTCTTTCTTTCTTTCTTTCTTTCTAACTAATCTTTCTTTCTAACTAATACTTTCTAACGAATCAATTTAACTAATCTATCTATCTTTTTAACTAACTTATCGATCTTTCTTCCTTTCTACCTAATATATCTATCTTTCTAACTAACTTATCTTTCTTTCTTTCTAACTAATCTATCTATCTTTCTAACTAACTAATCTATATTTCTTTATTTCTAACTAATCTAATCTATATTTCTTTATTTCTAACTAATCTATCTATCTTTCTAACTAATCTATCTCTCTTTCTTTCTAACTAATCAATCTGTCTCTCTTTCTTTCTTTCTTTCTTTCTTTCTTTCTTTCTTTCTTTCTTTCTTTCTTTCTTTCTTTCTTTCTTTCTTTCTTTCTTTCTTTCTTTCTAACTATTCTTTCTTTCTAACTAATTAATCTTTTTACTTTCTTTCTTTCTTTCTTTCTTTCTTTCTTTCTTTCTTTCTTTCTTTCTTACTTTCTTTCTTTCTTTCTAACTAATTAATCTTTTTTCTTTCTTTCTTTCTTTCTTTCTTTCTTTCTTTCTTTCTTTCTTTCTTTCTTTCTTTCTAACTAATCTTCTTTCTTTCTCTCTTTCTTTCTTTCTAACTAATCTTCTTTCTTTCTTTCTTTCTTTCTAACTAATCTATCTATCTTTCTAACTAACTTATCTATCTTTGTTTCTTACTAATCTATCTATCTTTCTAACTAATTTATCTATCTTTATTTATTTCTTACTAATCTATCTATCTATCTTTCTAACTAACTAAATAATCTATCTTTCTTTCTTTCTTTCTTTCTAACTAACTTATCGATCTTTCTTCCTTTCTAACTAATATATCTATCTTTCTAACTAACTTATCTATCTTTCTTTCTTTCTAACTAATCTATCTATCTTTCTAACTAACTAATCTATCTTTCTTTATTTCTAACTAATCTATCTATCTTTCTAACTAATCTATCTCTCTTTCTTTCTAACTAATCAATCTGTCTCTCTTTCTTTCTTTCTTTCTTTCTTTCTTTCTTTCTTTCTTTCTTTCTTTCTTTCTTTCTTTCTAACTAATTAATCTTCTTTCTTTCTTTCTTTCTTTCTTTCTTTCTTTCTTTCTTTCTTTCTTTCTTTCTTTCTTTTTCTTTCTTTCTTTCTTTCTTTCTTTCTTTCTTTCTTTCTTTCTTTCTTTCTTTCTTTCTTTCTTTCTTTCTTTCTTTCTAACTAATCTTCTTTCTTTCTCTCTTTCTTTCTTTCTAACTAATCTTCTTTCTTTCTTTCTTTCTTTCTTTCTAACTAATCTATCTATCTTTCTAACTAACTTATCTATCTTTGTTTCTTACTAATCTATCTATCTTTCTAACTAATTTATCTATCTTTATTTATTTCTTACTAATCTATCTTTCTTTCTAACTAATCAATCTTTCTCTCTTTCTTTCTTTCTTTCTTTCTTTCTTTCTTTCTTTCTAACTATTCTTTCTTTCTAACTAATTAATCTTTTTTCTTTCTTTCTTTCTTTCTTTCTTTCTTTCTTTCTTTCTAACTAATTAATCTTTTTTCTTTCTTTCTTTCTTTCTTTCTTTCTTTCTTTCTTTCTTTCTTTCTTTCTTTCTTTCTAACTAATCTTCTTTCTTTCTCTCTTTCTTTCTTTCTAACTAATCTTCTTTCTTTCTTTCTTTCTTTCTTTCTTTCTTTCTTTCTTTCTTTCTTTCTTTCTTTCTTTCTTTCTTTCTTTCTTTCTAACTAATCTTTTCTTTCTTTCTTTCTTTCTTTCTAACTAATTAATCTTTTTTCTTTCTTTATTTCTTTCTTTCTTTCTTTCTTTCTTTCTTTCTTTCTTTCTTTCTTTCTTTCTTTCTTTCTTTCTTTCTAACTAATTAATCTTTTTTCTTTCTTTCTTTCTTTCTTACTTTCTTTCTTTCTTTCTTTCTTTCTAACTAATCTTTCTTTTTTCTTTTTCTTTCTTTCAAACTAATCTTTCTTTTTTTCTTTCTTTCTTTCTTTCTAACTAATCTTTTCTTTCTTTCTTTCTTTCTTTCTTTCTTTCTTTCTTTCTTTCTTTCTTTCTTTCTTTCTAACTAATCTTCTTTCTTTCTTTCTTTCTTTCTAACTAATTAATCTTTCTTCTTTCTTTCTTTCTTTCTTACTTTCTTTCTTTCTTTCTTTCTTTCTAACTAATCTTTCTTTTTTCTTTTTCTTTCTTTCTAACTAATCTTTCTTTCTTTCTTTCTTTCTTTCTTTCTTTCTTTCTTTCTTTCTTTCTTTCTTTCTTTCTTTCTTTCTTTCTTTCTTTCTTTCTTTCTTTCTAACTAATCTTTCTTTCTAACTAATCTTTTTTCCTTTCTTTCTTTCTTTTTCTTTCTTAATAATCTTTATTTTTTCTTTCTTTCTAACTAATCTTTTCTTTCTTTCTTTATTTCTTAATAATCTTTATTTTTTCTTTCTTTCAAACTAATCTTTTTTCTTTCTTTCTTTCTTTCTTTCTTTCTTTCTTTCTAACTAATTAATCTTTTTTTTTCTTTCTTTCTTACTTTCTTTCTTTCTTTCTTTCTTTCTTTCTTTCTTTCTTTCTAACTAATCTTTCTTTTTTCTTTTTCTTTCTTTCAAACTAATCTTTCTTTTTTTCTTTCTTTCTAACTAATCTTTCTTTTTTCTTTTTCTTTCTTTCAAACTAATCTTTCTTTTTTTCTTTCTTTCTTTCTAACTAATCTTTCTTTTCTTTCTTTCTTTCTTTCTTTCTTTCTTTCTTTCTTTCTTTCTTTCTTTCTTTCTAACTAATCTTTCTTTTCTTTCTTTCTTTCTTTCTTTCTTTCTTTCTTTCTTTCTTTCTTTCTTTCTTTCTTTCTTTCTTTCTTTCTTTCTTTCTTTCTTTCTTTCTTTCTTTCTTTCTAACTAATCTTCTTTCTTTCTTTCTTTCTTTCTTTCTTTCTTTCTTTCTTTCTAACTAATTAATCTTTTTTTCTTTCTTTCTTTCTTTCTTACTTTCTTTCTTTCTTTCTTACTTTCTTTCTTTCTTTCTTTCTTTCTAACTAATCTTTCTTTTTTCTTTTTCTTTCTTTCTAACTAATCTTTCTTTCTTTCTTTCTTTCTTTCTTTCTTTCTTTCTTTCTTTCTTTCTTTCTTTCTAACTAATCTTTCTTTTCTTTCTTTCTAACTAATCTTTTTTCCTTTCTTTCTTTCTTTTTCTTTCTTAATAATCTTTATTTTTTCTTTCTTTCTAACTAATCTTTTCTTTCTTTCTTTATTTCTTAATAATCTTTATTTTTTCTTTCTTTCAAACTAATCTTTTTTTCTTTCTTTCTTTCTTTCTCTTTCTTTCTTTTTTTCTTTCTTTCTTTCTAACTAATCTTTCTTTTTCTTTCTTTCTTTGTTTCTAACTAATCTTTCTTTTTTCTTTCTTTCTTTCTAACTAATCTTTATTTTTTCTTTCTAACTAATCTTTATTTTTCATTCTACCTACTCTTTCCTTCTTATTTCTTTATCTCTTTTTTATTTATTTCTGTCTTGCCTTTTTCTTTCTTTCTTTCTTTCTTTCTTTCTTTCTTTCTTTCTTTCTTTCTAACTATCTTTCTATCTTTCTTTCTTTCTTTCTTTCTTTCTTTCTTTCTTTCTTTCTTTCTTTCTTTCTTTCTAACTAATCTTTCTTTCTTTCTACTTACCATTCCTTCTTATTTCTCTTTTTTCTTTATTTCTGTCTATCCTTTCTTTCTTTCTAACTAATCTTTTCTTTCTTTCTTTCTTTCTTTCTTTCTTTCTTTCTTTCTTTCTTTCTTTCTTTCTTTCTTTCTAACTAATTAATCTTTTTTCTTTCTTTCTTTCTTTCTTTCTTTCTTTCTTTCTTTCTTTCTTTCTTTCTTTCTTTCTTTCTTTCTAACTAATTAATCTTTTTTCTTTCTTTCTTTCTTTCTTTCTTTCTTTCTTTCTTTCTTTCTTTCTTTCTTTCTTTCTTTCTTTCTTTCTTTCTTTCTTTCTTTCTTTCTAACTAATCTTTCTTTTTTCTTTTTCTTTCTTTCTTTCAAACTAATCTTTCTTTTTTCTTTTTCTTTCTTTCTAACTAATCTTTCTTTTCTTTCTTTCTTTCTTTCTTTCTTTCTTTCTTTCTTTCTTTCTTTCTTTCTTTCTAACTAATCTTCTTTCTTTCTTTCTTTCTTTCTAACTAATCTTCTTTCTTTCTTTCTAACTAATCTTTTCTTTCTTTCTTTCTTTCTTTCTTTCTTTCTTTCTTTCTTTCTAACTAATTAATCTTTTTTCTTTCTTTCTTTCTTTCTTTCTTTCTTTCTTTCTTTCTTTCTTTCTTTCTTTCTTTCTTTCTTTCTTTCTTTCTTTCTAACTAATCTTTCTTTTTTCTTTTTCTTTCTTTCTAACTAATCTTTCTTTTTTCTTTTTCTTTCTTTCTAACTAATCTTTCTTTCTTTCTTTCTTTCTTTCTTTCTTTCTTTCTTTCTTTCTTTCTTTCTTTTTTTCTAACTAATCTTTCTTTCTTTCTTTCTTTCTAACTAATCTTCTTTCTTTCTTTCTAACTAATCTTTCTTTTTTCTTTTTCTTTCTTTCTAACTAATCTTTCTTTTTTCTTTTTCTTTCTTTCTAACTAATCTTTCTTTCTTTCTTTCTTTCTTTCTTTCTTTCTTTCTTTCTTTCTTTCTTTCTTTCTTTCTTTCTTTCTTTCTTTCTAACTAATCTTCTTTCTTTCTTTCTTTCTTTCTTTCTTTCTAACTAATCTTCTTTCTTTCTTTCTAACTAATCTTTTCTTTCTTTCTTTCTTTCTTTCTTTCTTTCTTTCTTTCTTTCTTTCTTTCTAACTAATTAATCTTTTTTCTTTCTTTCTTTCTTTCTTTCTTTCTTTCTTTCTTTCTTTCTTTCTTTCTTTCTTTCTAACTAATCTTTCTTTTTTCTTTTTCTTTCTTTCTAACTAATCTTTCTTTTTTCTTTTTCTTTCTTTCTAACTAATCTTTCTTTCTTTCTTTCTTTCTTTCTTTCTTTCTTTCTTTCTTTCTTTCTAACTAATCTTTCTTTCTTTCTTTCTTTCTAACTAATCTTTCTTTCTTTTCTTTCTTTCTAACTAATCTTTTTTCCTTTCTTTCTTTCTTTTTCTTTCTTAATAATCTTTCTTTTTTCTTTCTTTCTAACTAATCTTTATTTTTTTCTTTCTTTATTTCTTAATAATCTTTATTTTTTCTTTCTTTCAAACTAATCTTTCTTTTTTTCTTTCTTTCTTTCATTCTCTTTCTTTCTTTCTTTCTTTCTTTCTTTCTTTGTCTTTCTTTCTAACTAATCTTTCTTTTTCTTTCTTTCTTTGTTTCTAACTAATCTTTCTTTTTTCTTTCTTTCTTTCTAACTAATCTTTATTTTTTCTTTCTAACTAATCTTTATTTTTCTTTCTACCTACTCTTTCCTTCTTATTTCTTTATCTCTTTTTTATTTATTTCTGTCTTTCCTTTCTTTCTTTCTAACTAATCTTTTCTTTCTTTCTTTCTTTCTTTCTTTCTTTCTTTCTTTCTAACTAATTAATCTTCTTTCTTTCTTTCTTTCTTTCTTTCTTTCTTTCTTTCTTTCTTTCTTTCTTTCTAACTAATTAATCTTTTTTCTTTCTTTCTTTCTTTCTTTCTTTCTTTCTTTCTTTCTTTCTTTCTTTCTTTCTTTCTTTCTTTCTTTCTTTCTTTCTTTCTAACTAATCTTTCTTTTTTCTTTTTCTTTCTTTCTAACTAATCTTTCTTTTCTTTCTTTCTTTCTTTCT
>NC_138222.1:447500-597500 GCF_964197995.2 Scardinius erythrophthalmus
AGCTCTGTGCTTGTGCAGGTCCGGACTCTGTTCGTCAGCGGGTTACCGATGGACATCAGACCCCGAGAGCTCTACCTGCTCTTCAGGCCCTTCCAGGTGAGACCCCAGAGTCAGGACACACTCACTGTTCATCCTGACTCTTCCTCATCTGTGCTTCTCTTCATCAGGGCTATGAAGGATCCTTGATCAGATTCACCTCGAAACAGGTGAGAAACATCAATGACTCTTTTATAATGCATGTACGACACATTAATACTCTCAGTGTCAGGAGAGAAGAGATGGCAAACACACTCACAGCAGTCGTAACTGGATAAAGACTTGAGAAAGTCTGCAGTAGTTTTAAAAGTTTGATGCTTTTAAGGTCAGACTGACGGACGGTGTTCTGGGTGGTTGCTATGCTGTTGCTATGGTACTTTGAGTGGTTTCTAGGCGGTTGCTAGGGTGCTATTATGATGTTGCTAGGAGGTTGCTTAATGATAACTGGTGTGTTCTGGGTAGTTAAAGCAAGTGAATGAAGTTTAAATCAAACAACAGTATGACTTCAGAAAGTTTTTTTGCCAAGTTAATTTTTTATTAAAACACGACAGTCTTGATTATAGATCAATATCTGTGTTTCTAATTCATTTAAGATGTTTGTGTGATGAATGTGATGCTTTTATTCTCTATAATGAAGAGTTGATCAATAATGTTTCCAGGAACTTTATATTCATTAACACGAGGATTTGAGCTAAATATGTATATGAATGTGTATGTGAAAGGAAGATGATCATTTTATAAAATATAAACTCACAACCACTAACTTTAAATGTTCCTGTACTGTGACAAATTAACTATTAAACATAGAAATATTCCATGTTCAGTCTCAATTATTATGAGTTAAACCTGTTTAAAATAGTTCCCAGTGGAGTAAAGCTGAACCTTTCTTTCTTTCTTTCTTTCTTTCTTTCTTTCTTTCTTTCTTTCTTTCTTTCTTTCTTTCTTTCTTTCTTTCTTTCTTTCTTTGTGAAGCTTTAGATAATTGAAGTGTGTGTGTATTTTTTGAAATGCCTCTTATCATAAGGAATACACACTTCCTGTTTTAATGAGGGTCGAACAATATAATCTTAAAATGTCAATGAGAGGAACTCGCTGATAAAGTGTGTGTGAACAAACGTCTCCGCAGTAAAAGCTGTGGCTTAATTAACATATAAAACAAACTTAGATATATAATATAATAATGTCTTATGAGAGTGTAAAAACTAAGGCAGAAGGTTTGTGTGAGTGAAGTGTGTAATGATCAGAACACTTGAAAGTCAGTGGAAGGACCGAAACGATAGAGAAACAGTGTTTTTGTGGTGAATTTACAAGTCATTTCCGTATGTTTCTGTTTATCTGTGTGTGTGTGTGTGTGTGTGTGTGTGTGTGTGTGTGTGTGTGTGTGTGTGTGTGTCAGGCTCGATCCTTGTGTTTCTGCAGTGTTTCTCAGTCAGTCATTAGTGTTCATTTATTGCTGGTCCTGATCTCCTTCCACATTCACTTTAATTCCTTCAAAATCTCTAAAATCGACTGCAAAATCCCATCCCGATCAGAAACACACACTTCACTGCATCACATCTGTTCACCGTGACCAGATCAAGTCCTGGCAGAGTTTTCTTGAACATCATTTCACTGGGAAATATGCCACATTACAATACGCAACGTGCTTTCAATGTCATTTCATGTTAGCAGTCTCTCGGTCGTCTTTATGTCCCAGTCATTAGAGACTCTCTGCAGTTTGAAGAGCTTCTTCTTTCCTTGATTTCTCTGTGTTTTCTGCAGCCGGTGGGGTTTGTGAGTTTTGACAGTCGCTCAGAAGCGGAGGCTGCTAAGATCGCCCTGAACGTAAGTTTAACTCTATCATCTAAACATGACATCGCTAAAAAAAGACCAAAGGCTCCTGGTGTGGTTTCGACAGAAGACACACTCACACACGATCACGTTCCTGAAGGAGAACGCAGCGGATCTGAGCTCACGGAGCTGCGGTTGTGGGAACTCGAGCAATCGTCTGACAGGACACACTGAACACGAGTCAATCCAGAGATTAAAGAGTTTGTCTGCCTCTCGTTCTGTGTCTCTCTTGTTTTCATTGATCCAGGATTTGGTTTTAATCTCAGTGTGAAACTGGAGAGACTGACCTTGAGCGGATTTGAGCTCTGCAGTTAATAAATCTTGAAATTAGATGCACACGCACACACACACACACACACACACACACACACACAAATAATGAAAGGCAGCATTAAAATGGCTTTGTTTGGCATTTGTATTATGTTGTTTCCCATGTGTTTTTATGGGTCACTTACTTTATTTAACTGAATTGTAATTAATATGATTAGTGTTAGATTACAGATCTTGACGTGTGAGTTTGGTCTAAATTGGATGTGAAGTCTCGATAATTACCGATAAACAATTCACGTCATGTCACACAGATAGCTGGACTGAAAACTGAAGCAAACAGCAGTTTAATACACTTAATCTCATTAGTTCAGTGTTTCTGGAGTAAAGTTGCATTAGAGGTCAACCGATGTATTATGTTTACTGATTAGCGACGGTTTTTAATAAGCAAGCACAGTGAGACTACAATCAACCTGTGCCAACTGACCATCGTAACACCAGATCTAACCTGCGTCTGCCTCATCTGAGAATCTCACCAGTTTCAACAGTCCAAACTATATAGCAACAGCAGGCTAATGTTGACTTTATATTTAGACTATATACTAAAGGAGAACTAGCCTGCCAACATGTCTGCAAGCTCACTTGTACTGAGACCCACCGTCTGGGAAACCCTGCTATAGAAATGAGATGAATAAAGCACACATCATTTGAGTTGTGTGGTGCGAGGATGAGGTGGATTTCACCAAGAGGAAGACATGTTTGCTGTATTGATGTTTGAGTCCTGTTTTTCAGGGAGTTCGCTTTGACCCGGATATTCCCCAGACTTTACGGCTGGAGTTTGCCAAAGCCAATACCAAGATGGCCAAGAACAAACTAGTGGGAATCCCAAACCCTCCTCCATCCCGACACAGTCCTGGACCGCCCTGTGTCAGCCGAGACCCCTGTGAGTAAATCACACACACACATACGTCTTTCTGTCTAAATGAGGACGTAAAATAAACGCTTCGGTTACTAACGCAACCTTAGTTCCCTGAGATAACGTAAACGAGCATTGCATCAGTTTCTGACGATGTGCACCTCCACAGACACATGGCATTCCAGCCGGCAGAACAGGTGGAGCCGACGGCCTATATAAGTCTGCGCTGGATGCCATATCGTCAGAATAGGAGTGGCCAAACTGCTGTTTCTCACATTGCGTCAGTTTCTGATGCCATGGGGAAGGCAATCCAATAGCGCCATGCTACTGTCCTGTGAGCCCAGCCTGAGGGTACTTGGGAACGGGGCCCTTATTAGGCTTATATCAAGGACTATAAGGGACATATATATGTTACCCTTGACCACAAAACCAGTCTCAAATCGCATGGGTATATTTGTGGCCATAGCCAACAATACATTGTATGGGTCAAAATGATCGATTCCCTAATCTGACTGGACCCTTAAGGGGCCATGGGCTAGTTTTAAACAGACAAAATCCATGCTTGAAGAGCAGGAATGTTTAGGTGTATGGCGAGCCACTGCACAGATGTCACCAATGGACCACGCCCGGGAGGAGGCCATTAAGACACTGGAGGCCAGCACTATTGCGTCCACCATCCAATTAGATCGTCTCTGCTTCATGACTGGCAGCCCCTCCGAAGTTCAACAACAGCTGAGGACTGTGGATAGATCCCAGGATGGAACTTCACAATTAGGTTGATCCTTCCAGCTGATGTTTGCAGTGTAGGCTCTGGCTCCCAGAGCCGATGTGGCTCTGCACGGCATAGAAGGGTGAGCGGCTTTGGTCTTCCATCCGAGAGCCGGTGAGGGCAGACGTGCGCGGTGACGGACTCCTCTAATGGGGGAAGCTTTATGTGCCCCTTCTGCTCCACACTGTCAACAGAGGTGAGGCCAGACGAAGTGCAGTAGTGAACGCACACTCAGTAGGGGCGCTCCACGATTTAGTTTGTTCTTCAAGAACTTCTGGTAAGAACGGGGCTGGTTGCTGGCGGGGGCCTGTGGCTCCTCTGGGGCCGAGCACTCTAAGCCCAGCTCTTCTACGGCCTTGGATAGGACATGGACCAGTTCCGAGCCCAACCACGGCCTGGTATCACCTGCCTCTTTAGACAGTGGGGTGGCGGAGTCCTCCGCTGGGTTGGACCACTTCCCCACATCAGAAGTGGCCAGTGATGGGGTGTCATCGAAATCCTTCTCTGATCTGCCGAAAGAGACTAAGCCGCGTGCACCAGATGAGGGGTGCTGGTCATCACGGTTGAAGAGCACTGGAGAGTCCTCTCGCTGTGGGAAGAGTGAGGCATGGGGTCATGAGCTCCCTGCAGCCTGAATGCTCGGATCCACGGCTGCTTCTTCCCATCTTGGCTCTTGAGGGGAAGAAAACGGGAGCGTGAGGAGTGGAATCGGAAGAGCAGCGAGGCAAGACTCATGCTCTCATAGTGAGAGCAGCTGGTCTTTGTGAATGCATGCGTGGCCCAGGCAAGAGATACACTTTGTGTGCTTGTCCGAGGGAAGCAGGGGAGTGCTGGGTGAGCCACACTTGGCGCAACAAACGCCGCTGAATTTGCTCTTTTAAGAGTGTAATTTGCTCTTATTAGGTCTCCAGATAGCTGGAGAGGAGAAGCACCAGGTCACCTGCACCTGAAGCCCCGTTAATCCACTGATGAGGCTTGTTCTCATGGTGAGCAGAAAGGCTTCTTATCTCTTATCTTCTTCGGAGTCAGCGAAGAGCGCTTGAAGGAGAAATATTCTGACAATATGGCATCCAGCGCCGACTTATATACAGTACTACAAAAGTCTTAGGCACGTTAGTATTTTCACCCAGCAAAATTGTTTTAAACCAGTTATTTATATCTTTTTGCTGTAGTGTGTCAGTAGGAAATATCAGTTTACATTTCCAAACATTCATTTTGCCATTAATTGTAATAATCCAGCGAGAAAGCTGCAAACAAAGTCCGTACAAAGTTGCAAATTTAAATTGTGTGCGAAATTGGAATGTCGTATAAAACATTTGCGGGTAAAACAGCGTTTCCGTTCCATGTGTTCAAAAGAACAAAATCATCACTTCCTGGTAAATTGATGCAAAATATCTGTGATAAAAATTACTGTGTAGATGAAATACAATAAACTCTATCATGTTCGCTTGCATTCGGATGTTGGTGTTTGGGAACACAATTGTTTGAGATGCTTCTGGGAGGGAATTAAAACAATTCATTCTGATGACAGACTTTGGCTCAGGTGTTTCAGAACCACCAAAGTAACATTTGAGATGTGCGATTTATTCGGTAAATGTGTTTCCATCGTAGTCCATGAACATCAACTGCAGTGTATCAATTGAACGCATACACATAGGGCCCTATTTTAACGATCTGAAACGCGTATCAAACGCGTATCAAACGCGAAACGCAAGTAACTTTGTGGGCGGGTCTCGGGCGCTGTTGCTATTATACCGGCGGGATAAATGACTCTTGCGCCCGACGCAAATCTAAAATGTGTTGGTCTGAAGTCGCTTCATTACTCATAGGTGTGGTTTGGGCGTAACGTGAAATAAACCAATCAGAGCGACATCTCACATTCCCTTTAAGAGCAGGCGTGCTTGTTCCATGGCGGATCGCTATTATAACGGCGGATTTGCCAGGAGCGGTTCACAGCCGAGGAGACCGACGTTCTCGTCAGGGCCGTAAAACACAGAGAAGTGACATTGGGGATGGAGAAACACACCCAGATTAGCTTCGCTTAAACAGGCGTATGATAATTTGGGTAAATGTGTAAGCTAGATTTATAACTATTTTTTCACATCTTCATGGACACAACAATGATTTCCCTCGTGTGGAATATTTTTCATTGTAATTATGTATGTTTTGCAAAAATGTGAACTGCTGTGTCTGTGTAGATGAGAGAAGCAAAGTGTGTGTGTGTTGTGCTCACGCTACATTATGGCCAAGCATGCGCCCTCAAAATAGCATCTGAACGCGCCACTGACTTTAGACGAGGTTTCTCCTGGTCAGTGGCGGAATTGTTTTCTGGAACTGCAAAATAGCACCAGGAACGTTTGCGCCGGATCACGCCTCTTCTTTTCGCTGAACCGCCCCCGGGAGCGCAAGTTCATTCCCTAATTTACCGACGACGTGCATCTGTGGAGGGAAAAGTCCGCTGTGCGTCGGGTGCAAAATAGGAATGATACATGCGTCGAAAGTCAATTGCGCTGGGAGCGAGATAGGGCCCTTAGACTCTTCTCCTGTAAACTCATGCTAGTCCTGTTGTTGTTTAGATGACTTCACAGTGCCTGCACTGTATCCAAGCAGTCCTGATGTGTGGGCATCATACCCGTTGTACCCCGCTGAACTGCCACCTACTGCGTATGCCTACAGCTCATCACTGCACGCTCAGGTAACACACACCTGCCTACAGCTCATCACTGCACGCTCAGGTAACACACACCTGCCTACAGCTCATCACTGCACGCTCAGGTAACACACACCTGCCTACAGCTCATCACTGCCACTCAGGTAACACACACCTGCCTACAGCTCATCTCCGCACGTTCAGGTAACACACACCTGCCTACAGCTCATCACTGTACGCTCAGGTAACACACACCTGCCTACAGCTCATCTCCACACGTTCAGGTAACACACACCTGCCTACAGCTCATCACTGCACGTTCAGGTAACACACACCTGCCTACAGCTCATCACTGCACGCTCAGGTAACACACACCTGCCTACAGCTCATCACTGCACGCTCAGGTAACACACACCTGCCTACAGCTCATCTCCGCACGTTCAGGTAACACACACCTGCCTACAGCTCATCACTGTACGCTCAGGTAACACACACCTGCCTACAGCTCATCACTGCACGCTCAGGTAACACACACCTGCCTACAGCTCATCTCCACACGTTCAGGTAACACACACCTGCCTACAGCTCATCACTGCACGCTCAGGTAACACACACCTGCCTACAGCTCATCACTGCACGCTCAGGTAACACACACCTGCCTACAGCTCATCTCCGCACGTTCAGGTAACACACACCTGCCTACAGCTCATCTCCGCACGCTCAGGTAACACACACCTGCCTACAGCTCATCACTGCACGCTCAGGTAACACACACCTGCCTACAGCTCATCACTGCACGCTCAGGTAACACACACCTGCCTACAGCTCATCACTGCACGCTCAGGTAACACACACCTGCCTACAGCTCATCACTGTACGCTCAGGTAACACACACCTGCCTACAGCTCATCACTGCACGCTCAGGTAACACACACTTGCCTACAGCTCATCACTGCACGCTCAGGTAACACACACCTGCCTACAGCTCATCACTGTACGCTCAGGTAACACACACCTGCCTACAGCTCATCACTGCACGCTCAGGTAACACACACCTGCCTACAGCTCATCACTGCACGCTCAGGTAACACACACCTGCCTACAGCTCATCACTGCACGCTCAGGTAACACACACCTGCCTACAGCTCATCTCCGCACGCTCAGGTAACACACACCTGCCTACAGCTCATCACTGTACGCTCAGGTAACACACACCTGCCTACAGCTCATCACTGCACGCTCAGGTAACACACACCTGCCTACAGCTCATCTCCGCACGCTCAGGTAACACACACCTGCCTACAGCTCATCACTGTACGCTCAGGTAACACACACCTGCCTACAGCTCATCACTGCACGCTCAGGTAACACACACCTGCCTACAGCTCATCACTGTACGCTCAGGTAACACACACCTGCCTACAGCTCATCACTGCACGCTCAGGTAACACACACCTGCCTACAGCTCATCACTGTACGCTCAGGTAACACACACCTGCCTACAGCTCATCACTGCACACTCAGGTAACACACACCTGCCTACAGCTCATCACTGTACGCTCAGGTAACACACACCTGCCTACAGCTCATCACTGTACGCTCAGGTAACACACACCTGCCTACAGCTCATCACTGTACGCTCAGGTAACACACACCTGCCTACAGCTCATCACTGCACGCTCAGGTAACACACACCTGCACCTGCAGCGCAACATGCGTGTGCACTTAAAAGCTAATCAGAGCGCAGCAGTAGTAATATAGTTATATACTAAGTTATATACTAAGCATTATAAACACTCAGTAGTCTTGAGGTATGAATGTATTCAAGAAATGGATATGCGGTATGAAGATTAATGGTTGAAAGTAGAGCCCGACCGATATGGATTTTTGGGCACCGATGCCGATACCGATAAAAAAAAGCCAGATACCGATATATCGGCCGATATTATTTATGTGTATATTATAATACAGTAGCAATATTATGTATGTGTATTATAGTACAGTAAGTTTGGACACACTTTACAATTGGTGTGTACAAACTTTTGATGGCTACTAGAGCCCGACCGATAAAGGATTTTGAAGGCCGATACCAGTACAAATATTTGTTGGTTTTAAATTTTTATTTTTATTTTTCAGAAACGCGCAACAAAACATTAACAAATTTCCCTAACATTAGTTATTTGTAGTTATTTATGAGTTTTAACTAAAATAATATGATAATGCATTTTAAAAAGAAACTTGTTGTTCTGTCACAACAGAACAGAGGAACATCAAAATATATTAAAGTTCTGATAAATAAAATGTATAAAAATACAAACTTAAGATTTTTTTTAAGACTAAACGTTTAGTCCTTTGAACAAAAACAACAATTTCACATTCAAATTGACAACAAATTCAAATTGTCATTTACTCTCTCAAGTTGTTTTTTTCTTCTGTTGAAAATAAGTTATTTGGATGAATGTGGGTAAGCAAACAGTTGATGTACCCCAGTGACTTCCATAGTATATTTTTTTCCTTTGGAAGTCAATGGGGACCAGCTACTGTTTGGTTACCCACATTCTTCAAACTATTAATATTAGAAAAATATTAGAAGGAAATGAATACAGTTGGAACAACATTAGAGTGCCTGTAAATAATGAGATCATTTTTATTATTGGGTGAACTATCCCTTTAAGGACAAGCGACAATGTGTTTACTTGCTACTGTCTCTTTAAGAGCTGAGCACGACACGTCTAATGTACACGCATTTGACAAGCAGATTTTCTCTCAATTTTTGCCTTTACTTTAGACAACCGACTTTGTTTATGTAAGTCTTGTGTGTATTTAACAGTATTAGCACAATAATACTCGAAAGATAACTTAGTCCAGTATCCAGGCGCTGGTAGAAAGGCTTTTAGTGCATGTGAGCTTCACATGTACGCGCTGAGAAACGCACACGTTAGAACAGCGCATCAGTATTTAAAATTAAATGTTTAACCGACAAAGCATTAAAGCACATGCACATTATGAACTTTTGTGAACTGCAGTGTTAACATTTTATGTGAATATAGCCTACGTCGCGTTGTTCCGCTTCACTCTCGGCTTATTTAACCGCAGCAAAACTGGACATGAGTCACGAATTTTGTCATCCTTATTTGAGTTAAGAGAACTGATAGGGATGTTCTTTAAATTGTTATTCAAGCAATGTATGTCTCGTGAGTCGTGACCAACTCACCATGAACACACTTCACCGCTGATCTCACTCGCGGTTCTCTCTGCCCGACTCGGGCTGGATCAGCAGGTTGCAGAATGTGTGGCGCGTTATACACGAGTGTTGCCAACAGGGACGGTGTAGAGTGCCCTCTGGTGGACAAACTATACAACGCCAACACTCATAACATGGTTGAAGGGTGTTTCGTCCGTTTTTATTTTATTTTTGAAATATTCATTTATCGGCCGTTACCCACTGAGCACAGACACGTCCAAACGACGTCATTACAACGTCTTTTTCGAACGTTCAGAAGACGTCCACGAGTAGCCAGAATGAAAGTTTTTATGACGTCTTTTTTAGACGTCTTTTTGACGTTCAATGTTGACGTCCAAGTGACATAAAAAGTCAACGTTCAAAAGACGTCCGCTGAAGAGTCAGCTTGAACGTCTTTTTTTAGACGTCTTTTTGACGTTCACTGTTGACGTCCAACTGACATAAAAAGGGAACGTTCAGAAGACGTCCGCTGAAGAGCCAGAATGAAAGTTTTTGACGTCTTTTTTAAACGTCTTTTTAGTGTTCACTATTGACGTACATAGTGAACGTTCATTAGACATCTCTTTTAAATGTTGATTTTTGATGTCCAAGTAACATCTTTACAATATTGTAAATGAAAGTTTTCACAACGTCATTTCAACGTCACTTACAGACGTCTAAAGAACATTCATACAAAATTTTAAGATGCACAAACGAAATTAGCTTTACTATTAGCTTTATTAAACCATGTTTTGGTCATCAAACAGGCTTTTGTTCCAAGGTTGGATGACAACATGGTATTCAATAAAACTCATTCTAGTCATAGTAAAAGCAGTGTGCAGAACTACTGCTTTAAAATTGTAAATAATAAATTAATACCTATCCCTTTGATGCACCTGTCTAAAACATGCAAATACTTTTTAGTAGCCTTATATTTTTGCAATTGGAAATAAGTGACATCTGATTATTGATTAAAAAAAAAAGCAAAAATAGTTTGAAATGACAATTTTTTTCCATCTTTAATGAGGTTTTCAGCAAATTATGAACAGGCTGATAAATAAAACAACTCTAATGGTTACACTGAACTGCCAAGTGAACAAAAAACAAATTACTCCAGACCAAGATTGGGGGTGGGTGGTTGGAAAGGGGGAGAGAGACATAAAGTCCCCTAAACTAGAAATAAACACACGCGCCTTACAGTACTCATGTAAAATTCCTCATTATTTCCACCCCTGTATGCCCTCCACGGCACGTTTAAGATGTTCTGCTGCATGATGCTTGATTGTAGCCTCTGTAGCTTCTTTATCCCATTTTATGACTGCAGCTGCAAGAGTTGAACAAAAACAAAAAATCCATAAGTAACATTGCAAGTTAACATACAATATTTTTATACCGGCTCATTGTTTACAAGCGTGGAGGAGGATTGTTCAAATTTATTGTATGTTGAATGACATATTTATGGATTTTTGTCAGTTTATTTAAAATGGTCTGTATTAGTCTTCGCAAGTTCACTTTGTAAACAACGGGGCGGTACTTCTGCCTACGTCCAGCATGAAACTGCATTGATTTGGACTTCAACAATTTGGTTACCGTTGAAGTCCATTGTGTGGAGAAAAATCCTGGAATGTTTTCCTCAAAAACTTAATTTCTTTTCCTCTGAAGAAAGAAACACATGAATATCTTGGATGGCATTGGGGTGAGTAAATTATCAGGAAATTTTCATTTTGAGGTGAACTAATCCTTGAAGTGGCAATACTACAGTGACCAATGGTGACTGGTGTGGTATATGGCAGCAAACAAATGACTGAAAATGGGTTCTGTAAACTCGCGTCGCTGTATGTTAGGAAGGTGTAAGACTGCAATAGACAGTGGCCTTGGGTGACAATATATTTAAGATAGCAATCATGAATTGAGAGAGACTGCATATAATACAATTTCTCAAGCACAGCCCAAATGTAATGCTTTTGGATACTATAACTTCCATTTTAGCAAATACTAGATTACTTGTAGATGAGTTTAGAAAGAGGTAATCCAGTGAAGTATCCAGCTCCAGCGTTATCAGTTCTGCTGTCAGTACTGGAGAAATTGAGAAAATGCACTTACTATTTATTAATGATAAATAGATGTTATCTTGCAAATTCCATCTTTGCCAGCCGTTTCTATACGAGATAATATTAAATCATCTGTCTATGATGCATTTTTGATATTTGCAATGCAGAAGAGAGTTGTTGTAAAATGCAGTCTCTACTGTTGCATTGCGGTTACTTGTTTGATAATAAAAAAGAGCTATTTAAATAAGGGATAATGTAAAGCAAGGCGGATGTTATAGCGAATACAACCCCGCAGGCTTATGCGGAGGGGTCTTGAATCTGCCTGAAGGGGTTGTATTCGCTATAACAACAGCCTCGCTCTACATTATCCCGCTTATTACATGGCTACCCACCAAATAAATTAATAATTTGACATAAAAAATTGATTTAAAAAGGAGTTTATTCATTTAAAAAGGATTGTATTGCTTCTGCTAAAGAAAATACTCCGTTACGTCTCTACGGTTAGAATCCTGCGTCTATAGCAAACCTGTTTTTCATGGCAACGGTGTGTTATACTTAGCAGAGTTGTGTTATCAAGAAATAACACACCGCTTTCTACATTAGAGTTCAACCAAGCCATGTAATAATGGACAATAATTTCGAGCAAGGGACGCTGTTTCCAACTTCAAGGTGGCTTATGTGTGTGCGCACCGAAACCGACCGCAACTAGACAAGGAAATTATATTTTAGGCTTTGTGTGCGCATTTAACCATCAAATACACAACAAAATATGTCAAAATGACCGGATTGGAGAGTATTCACTTAAACAGTTCATATCTTAAATTGGTGTAAATTGTTTGGAGAAAAGGGGAGATTGGTATTATTTGATCTGCATTCAGTCTAATAAACCTTCTGATGATTGCATCATTAATGTGAATCAAACAAAAGGCAAAGAGAAAATACTCACAGCCCTTGAATGATTAACTTTGTCTTGATGAATTGTCTTAATGCTTACCCTCACTTTTGTCTATCTGAGTGCTTTTAATTTATTAAAATAGAACAATGTAAAAAAAAAGTAAAAAAAAAAAAGAAATTAGTTCATTGTGTTTTTAAACTTTATGCATGTAGCATGTGCTTTTCAATTTGCAATTTTTTTTTAAAGTTTGTTCAGTAGGTTACCAGTTTAAAAAGTACAATTGGGTATCATTTTATTATAATAATACTAACATAATTTGTGTACCTTTACCTTTCAAAAGTTTTAGTCGTCTCCAGAGGCAGTTTCTGCTTCTTCACCTTCCCCTTCATATTGAATTTTGCCATCAGCCGGTTGGTAAAGAGCCTGAAGAAACAAATTCACCATTTAGAAATTACATGTGTGTGGTAATCTACAGGAACTGTAGCATGGGTGAGAGTGCCAAGAGTGGATTAAAGAAATGGGGGCATGGGACACTGTTGTTTTCTGGAATCGATTAAACAAACCTCTTAGAAGTGACCATTTGCTCTGAGAAAGACCTCCCAGAGTATCTTGAGATTGGCCTTTGAACATTTTCAGAATCTGAAAGACAAAATTTGTCAAATATTACTTTATTGTTCGTAATAGTGGATATAGCTCTTGTAGCAAGTTGTGTGCCCATATAACTCGAGCAACCCCAGTGCGGAGCTCCTGCCTCTGTTGTACTGAGCGGACAGTGTAAAGATATCTAGGCTATATACTTCTGGCAAGGGCTGCACGATTTGGGGAAAATGTCATTGTCATTGGAATTATTGAGGTCAATATTGTGATTGAGATATGCAATCACGATATAATAAACAAATGGTTTCATGAGTCAACTTGCTTGGTTCTCAAGGAAAATGCACACACAGATTAGTGATGATAATGCTGAAATGTGTATTTCTCGACTCAAACTAGCAACAAAAACTTAATTATTGATAATACCTATAATGATCAATAAGCCATTGATGACTGGATAAAAACTCTTAAAACTTCATTGTAGCTAAGAAGACACACACACCTAAGAAGACGGCTGACAAGAAATGTATACACACACACAGACACAGTATATTGCTTTTAATTTATTTAGCATATAGTTAACAAAATAATACTAATATAAATGAAAGTCAAAAGCCCACAGTCATACCTGGAAACAAATCCTGTTCAAATAGGATATATGGGCCATTCTACAGAATTGGTTTAAAGTTAAACAAATTTTTATGCAAGCAAATTTTATAATATCCAATGTAAACATTTCTAGTAATTGTGCAGTTAATCATCATATTGTATTTTCAGACAGGTTTGGAATATTTATCCTCTCCCCAAAATTGTGACTAATGAAACACAATAATATGAAAGTCAACAACAATTACAATTTTAAAGGGGTCATATAATGGTACATGCACTTTTACAAGTTGATTGTACTGAAATGTGTGTTGGCAGTGCCTGTACACAACCATCATAAAATGATAAAAATCCATCCAGTGGTTTTTTTTTAATCTCCTTATATGTTTGAACCTCTCTGAAATCAAGCCGTTCGACCGTGTGACGTCACACGGTCGGACGCCCCTCCCACGATTGTGATTGACAGCTGCAGCGTTTCAACACAGACCCGCCCTCGCTCATGAGCGAGCTGTCAATCATAGTCCGCGCGTCATTGTTGATACCCTCACTGGAGCGCTGATTATGAGCATAATGGCGTCTGCGATTGTTCTTCGGTGTAATAAGGAACACAGCAGTCATTTGAATGTTCCTAAATCTGAGCCATTGAAGAAGCAGTGGCTGAGTTTTGTTTTTGAAGCGATATGCCCAAAGGATTGACGCGGGGATTCCCTCACGGGGATTCCCCACGATCGTCTGTGCTTTCCTGTTTGCGTGAATCATTTCACATCAGACAGCGTTACAAACGAGAAAAAACGGATCGGTACCAACGTGTTACTGCTGAACCTCCAGAAGATGTGAGTGTAATGTTTTATTAACCTTTATATTAGTATTTATATTAATCTTTGCAAATTTGCAAACCTTGCTGCACGCTTCATGATGAATGCATCTAAGGTTTACACTCCGGGTACATTACGGCATGTTTTCTATGTACGACGTTCTCAATATAATTCATAATCACACGTTTATAACGAATAACACGTGGTTATTGTGTTACAAACGGTGTACCCACAGAACAGAGGGGCGGGGTCAGCAAAGCTCATTATCATTTAAAGCTGTATGCACTGAAACGGCGTGCTGAAAACAGAGCTGTTTTTGAGCAGGTAAAATTAGTGTTTTCTTACAATACTAATGAGAATTTTTAATTAAAGTATATTACAAACTTTTAATTTAGACCCTAAAGAATCATATTAGCTTGTACAAAAATGGCATTATATGACCCTTTAACTATTCCAAGTGTAATTTTTCCTTTGTAAAAAGCATAAATTTTATCATACGTATTTCAAAGTTAAGGATTCATTAGTATTGTCTAAAAACATTAATATTTCGTCTCAAACATATATATATATATTTTATGATACATTAATATAGGGCGTATACATTTTAATTTGCAGTGTAATAGTTTAAAAACATTGCATTTTATTTAAACAACATATTTCATGAACATATTTCAGCAGATTTTTACTCATCTCAGTATTGCAATATAGTTAAGGAAAAGCTAAACTATAATAGCGTTACGTTCATGTAAAAATAGCATGTTGTAATTGTAGTAAACGAGCATCTGAGCCGTTCATTCACGCATACAAACGCGATTCATATTAGAACAAAGATATTTACGTTTGAATAGCGCGCGCTTTCAGCGGGTGATTAGCAGATAATGAGTTGCCATGAGAACGACTAACGTCTCTCTTTTTATATAGATTACATAAAAAGAATATTCTCTTTCGTTTTGAATTAGATCATTATAAAGTAAACACTTAAATTATTATAAAGATTACTCTTGACAGTGTGTATTTGCTGAGTTTTGCTTACGTTTAGAGACCTGCTCCAGAAAAAAAGTTCATGTAGAAGGAGAGGCAGAAAGCACACAAAAGCATAATGTTTTGTTTCGATTGTAAGTGGACACATAAAAAAGACATTTTACAGTTTATTTTTCCATATTTCAAGTCTGTATGACCATAAATGACGGAGTATTTTAAGTCTATTTTGCTGCTATGTGAAAAAAAAAACAAAAAAAACAGCAGAACGCGCGGGCGCATTTGTCGACTTTTCGGTTAATGTGCCCGCGCAAATTGCCGCAGTTTTAAGAAGTTTTTCAAGGTATTAGGGGGCATGTGTGACTTCCAATTCATCTGATATCATCTCTCAACTGAATAACATATTAAATTAATTTTTTTTAAAATGTTTACTTACCTGTTTTAGGGTTTTAGTCCAATTAAGGCAGTGTCTCTCTCCACGTGTCAGCAGCCTCTTTCATCGGCAGGATACTTTTCCTGGTGACTTTGCAGTGTGACGTGCGATTCTTCTTCTTTGATTTTTTAACGGCGGTCGCAAACTGTTTTAGTGCATTACCGCCACCCTCAGGTTATAAATGATCTCTGGCTTACATGCTATGTCATTATACGAAATAAATAAATAAAACAAATGATTTTATCCAGCTTGGTAGCTCTTAGAAACTAAAAATAAATATTACATTATTTTATGGCCTGATGATTTATTTAATATTTCTTTTAAAATCCCTCCCATGCCCTAAATTTTCCTCTTCACTATGCTATCATATTTATTACACATCATAACAATACTCTGCTGATCAGGTACATTGCAATTATTACATAAACCAGTATCATGCTTCCCTATTAGATGCAGAGTTTTGTTTGGTCTAGTGTGCCCTAACTGTAACCTTGCAATGATTTCCCCCTTCGTACCCCAACCTAAGGGTTTATAAACATAGTTCCCCTCCCTTGTTTCCTCTATTCTATTGTTCCTGCCACATTCTCATAACTTCTTTCTTTATTATCGATTTAGCTTCTGATTTTCCTTCTTTGCTGTATATTGAAATATTTTGTGCTAGGGTTAGGGTAACCCTAACCCTAACCCTAACCCTAATCTCACACATACGTATTTGCTATATTTGTTCATCAGTACAGGATTCTGTGTCCTCCAATGACATCAGGACATTTTGTGATGAGATATATGTGCTAAATCAACATTGAATTAGGAGTCTTTACAAAAACAAAAATACACATATGATCCCACTCCAACATTTTTTATATAAATCTGTAACATTTTAGGCCCTTTGTGGGCTCAACCCTATTTGGAAGATCCAGAGAATCATGAAGCGTGCTCTGCACCACTTGATAGTGGGTTGTAATTCTACTGAATTGCTTTTAATGCTGGAAATGTGCATGCACTGTGCAAGTTTGAGCACACATTCACATCCAAAATTTCACATTTTCTATTACTTAATCCATATATCAAATAAATAATTGATTCATTTTAGAATGATTGCATAATATCAACTTATTATGCAATATCATTTGCCATTTTCATAATAATGTGATTATTTTTATTTTTTTATTTACCAGTATTTCGTATGACTATTTGTCAAAAAACTTCTTGCATTTCACAATGACACATTTCAGATTGGTTCAGATACTGAAATAGTCTTCTGTCCAAAAGGAGTCCTGGCTTTCTTGCACATCCATACATATCCACAGTAAGGGTCCCTATTCAGATGTTCGATATTAAACCAAATTTGCACTTCCACAGATGTCCAAAGGGTTCCCTAGTCAGATGTTCAGATTTTGAACCAGTTTTGCATGTCCACAGACATCCAAAAGAGTCCCTAGTCAGACGTTCAGATATTAAACCAGTTTTGCACGTCCATAGACGTCCAAAAAAGTCCCTAGTCAGACGTTCAGATATTGAATCTGTTTTGCACGTCCACAGACGTCCAAAAGAGTCCCTAGTCAGATGTTCAGATTTTGAACCAGTTTTGCACGTCCACAGACGTCCAAAAGAGTCCCTAGTCAGACGTTCAGATATTAAACCAGTTTTGCACCTCCATAGACGTAAAAAAGAGTCCCTAGTCAGACGTTCAGATTTTGAACCTGTTTTGCACGTCCACAGACGTCAAAAAGAGTCCCTAGTCAGACGTTCAGATATTAAACCAGTTTTGCACGTCCATAGACGTAAAAAAGAGTCCCTAGTCAGACGTTCAGATTTTGAACCAGTTTTGCACGTCCACAGACGTCAAAAAGAGTCCCTAGTCAGACGTTAAGATATTAAACCAGTTTTGTACGTCCATAGACGTAAAAAAGAGTCCCTAGTCAGACGTTCAGATTTTGAACCTGTTTTGCACGTCCACAGACGTCAAAAAGAGTCCCTAGTCAGACGTTCAGATATTAAACCAGTTTTGCACGTCCATAGACGTAAAAAAGAGTCCCTAGTCAGACGTTTAAATATTGAACCTGTTTTGCACGTCCACAGACGTAAAAAAGAGTCCCTAGTCAGACGTTTAAATATTGAACCTGTTTTGCACTTCCACAGACGTCCAAAAGAGTCCCTAGTCAGACGTTCAGATTTTGAACCAGTTTTGCACGTCCACAGACGTCAAAAAGAGTCCCCAGTCAGACATTCAGATTTTGAACCAGTTTTGCACGTCCACAGACGTCAAAAAGAGTCCCCAGTCAGACGTTTAAATTTCGAACCTGTTTTGCACGTCCAAAGACGTCGAAAAAAGTCCCTATTCAGACGTTCAGATATTTAACCAGTTTTGCACGTCCACAGACGTCCATAGGGGGTCCTAGTCAGACGTTCAGATATTGAACAAGTTTTGCACGTCCACAGACGTCAAAAAGAGTCCCTTGGCAGACGTTCAGATTTTTAACCAGTTTTGCACGTCCACAGACGTCCATAGGGGGTCCTAGTTAGACGTTCAGATTTTGAACCTGTTTTGCACGTCCACAGACGTCCAAAAGAGTCCCTAGTCAGACGTTCAGATTTTGAACCAGTTTTGCACGTCCACAGACGTCCATAGGGGGTCCTAGTCAGACGTTCAGATATTGAACAAGTTTTGCACGTCCACAGACGTCAAAAAGAGTCCCTTGGCAGACGTTCAGATTTTTAACCAGTTTTGCACGTCCACAGACGTCCACAGACGTCCATAGGGGGTCCTAGTTAGACGTTCAGATTTTGAACCTGTTTTGCACGTCCACAGACGTCAAAAAGAGTCCCTAGTCAGACGTTCAGATATTGAACCAGTTTTGCACGTCCACAGATGTCCATAGGGGGTCCTAGTCAGACGTTCAGATTTTGAACCAGTTTTGCACGTCCACAGACGTCAAAAAAAGTCCCTATTCAGACGTTCAGATATTGAACCAGTTTTGGACGTCCACAGATGTCCATAGGGGGTCCTAGTCAGACGTTCAGATTTTGAACCAGTTTTGCACGCCCACAGACGTCAAAAAAAGTCCCTATTCAGACGTTCAGACATTTAACCAGTTTTGCACGTCCACAGACGTCCATAGGGGGTCCTAGTTAGACGTTCAGATTTTGAACCTGTTTTGCACGTCCACAGACGTCAAAAAGAGTCCCTAGTCAGACGTTAAGATATTAAACCAGTTTTGCACGTCCACAGACGTCCATAGGGGGTCCTAGTTAGACGTTCAGATTTTGAACCTGTTTTGCACGTCCACAGACGTAAAAAAGAGTCCCTAGTCAGACGTTTAAATATTGAACCTGTTTTGCACGTCCACAGACGTCCAAAAGAGTCCCTAGTCAGACGTTCAGATTTTGAACCAGTTTTGCACGTCCACAGACGTCAAAAAGAGTCTCCAGTCAGACGTTTAAATTTCGAACCTGTTTTGCACGTCCAAAGACGTAGAAAAAAGTCCCTATTCAGACGTTCAGATATTTAACCAGTTTTGCACGTCCACAGACGTCCATAGGGGGTCCTAGTTAGACGTTCAGATTTTGAACCAGTTTTGCACGTCCACAGTCGTCCATAGGGGGTCCTAGTCAGACGTTCAGATATTGAACAAGTTTTGCACGTCCACAGACGTCAAAAAGAGTCCCTTGGCAGACGTTCAGATTTTTAACCAGTTTTGCACGTCCACAGACGTCCATAGGGGGTCCTAGTTGGACGTTCAGATTTTGAACCTGTTTTGCACGTCCACAGATGTCCAAAAGAGTCCCTAGTCAGACGTTCAGATTTTGAACCAGTTTTGCACGTCCACAGACGTCCATAGGGGGTCCTAGTCAGACGTTCAGATATTGAACAAGTTTTGCACGTCCACAGACGTCAAAAAGAGTCCCTTGGCAGACGTTCAGATTTTTAACCAGTTTTGCACGTCCACAGACGTCCATAGGGGGTCCTAGTTAGACGTTCAGATTTTGAACCTGTTTTGCACGTCCACAGACGTCAAAAAGAGTCCCTAGTCAGACGTTCAGATATTGAACCAGTTTTGCACGTCCACAGATGTCCATAGGGGGTCCTAGTCAGACGTTCAGATTTTGAACCAGTTTTGCACGCCCACAGACGTAAAAAAAAGTCCCTATTCAGACATTCAGACATTTAACCAGTTTTGCACGTCCACAGACGTCCATAGGGGGTCCTAGTTAGACGTTCAGATTTTGAACCTGTTTTGCACGTCCACAGACGTCAAAAAGATTCCCTAGTCAGACGTTCAGATTTTGAACCTGTTTTGCACGTCCACAGACGTCCATAGGGGGTCCTAGTCAGACGTTCAGATTTCGAACCTGTTTTGCACGTCCACAGACGTCAAAAAGAGTCCCTAGTCAGACGTTCCGATTTTGAACCTGTTTTGCACGTCCATAGACGTCCATAGGGGGTCCTAGTCAGACGTTCAAATTTTGAACCTGTTTTGCACGTCCACAGGACGTACAAAAGTGGTTCTGAACTGACAGACGTTATACAGACATGATCTGAACGTCTATCTGACGTCGCGTGTTTGCTGGGTATAAATGCCGATACCGATAGTTTTGAAAATGCCTAATATCGGCCGATAATATCGGCCTGCCGATATATCGGTCGGGCTCTAGTTGAAAGATACATAGCCAAGGCATTTTGTATTATTGGACAGGTTTTCTGCTTAATCAAGTGTCAAAAGCATTTAGATGTGTTTTTAGTCTAGATTTAGACTGACAGAGTGTGTCTGCTTCCCGGACAATGTTAGGAAGACTGTTCCAGAGTTTAGGTGCTAAATAGGAAAATGATCTACCGCCAGCAGTCGATTTTGATATTCTTTTTACAGATGCTAGAAACATGGCTTTCAAATGAAAGATTGGTATCAAAGAGCACACCCAGGTTCCTAACCGACGACGAAGACTTAACAGAGCAGCCATCAAGTGTTAGACAGTATTCTAGGTTATTGCATGTGGAGGTTTTTGCCCAATAATTAGAATCTCTGTTTTTTTTTTTTTTTTTTTTTTTTCAGAAGTAGTAGGAAATTACTAGTCATCCAAACTAGTAACTTTTATATCAGCTAGGCATTTTGTTAATTTTGTGAATTTTTGTCGGAGCGCCAGGAAATATACAGCTGAGTATCTTCAGCATAACAGTGAAAACTAATGCCATGTTTCCTAATGATATCTCCCAAGGGTAGCATGTACAGAGTGAACAGCAACGGTCCAGCAATGGTCCTAGTACTGAGCCTTGTGGTACACCATACTAAACTTTTGATCAATATGACATCTCTTCATTTACTGCTACAAACTGATAATGGCCAGATAAGTAAGTATGATTTAAACCATGCAAATGCAATTCCACTAATGCCAAAATAATTTTCTAGTCTATTTAAAAGAATGTTGTGGTCGATGGTATCAAATGTAGCACTAAGATCGAGTAACACTAATAGAGAGATACAACCACTGTCACGGAGTCACCAGATCAGAATGCTCTGCCCACTCATTCACTCTCCCCCCGGAATCTCACCTGCACATCATCAACAGCACACACTATAAAGAGGCACTTCTCCTTCACTTCCTTGTCTGGTCTCATCCTTACGTACACTTACAGACTCTTGATATCTACCCGTGAATACCTAGGATTCCTTTACCAAACTCCATCTTCTGTCATCTGTCTTCCGCCTGCATCCTCTGCAACGATCTACAATCTAGTGACCAAGTTTAACACTCAGCTAAGTTCATCAATCAACTTTGATTCTCTGCTACATACTCACCAGTCTCCATTGCTGTCCCACTCCGTGCCTCTGCTCAATAAAGACCTTGTTTATATCACTTACCTGTCTGTTTCCTTCTGTTCCATGACAGAAGACCAGACCACATGCAGAGCCCCATGGAAACTGCAGCGGATCGTCCCATCGATCCGTTTGCAGATCTGGTTCACGCAGTTCATCTGTCCCTTCAACCTTCTAAGTCTGACAACCCACCTGCCGTTCCCGCTGATATGATTCAAGCCGCACGTCAGTCTCTCCTGCACTCATCTGCTGCCCATGCTAGTCCCATGGCCCAACCTGCATCATTCTCTGGAGAGGCAGAGGATTGCAGCAGGTCCCTTCTACAGTGCTCCTGTATTTTGAATTGCAGTGTCACCAGTTCACCACCGATCATGCCAGGGTAGCATTTGTCACCTCGCTGCTGTCTGGACGCGCCCTACAGTGGGCTCAATCACTGTGGCAATCCAATGCCCCAATCGACACTTCACTCTCAGCTTTCTTCAGTCACTTTAAAGAAGTGTTTGGACAAACCCCCTCGGAACTATCTGTTCACGACCAATTTTTCAACTTACGCCAAGCCAATAATTCTGTCAGCGCCTACGCTCTCCAGTTCCGCACTCTAGCTGCCGCTAGTGGCTGGAATGAGACTGCATTGCTCACCGTTTTCCGACAAGGACTAAACACCGATATCCATCAACTGATGGTAGTTTATGATGACGCAATGGGTTTTGAGAACTTCATCCAAAAGACCATCTGAGTCGCTCAACATCTCACCGCTTGCTCTCTCCTGAACCCCGCTGTGTATCCTCCACCCTCTGCACCATCTGTCGTCCTTCCAGCACCTGAACCCATGCAGGTAGACTCCTTCCACCTAACACATGCGGAGTGTCAGAGAAGAATTCTCCATCAACTGTGTCTTTATTGTGGGAGAGAGGGTCATGTCATCACTGTCGGTCATCTCAGCACAAGCTCTCATTGACTCGGGTTCCGCGGGGAACTTCATCTCCACCCAACTTCTCCAAGTGTCCGTAAGATAAGCTGCTCCCAGGATTTGAGGATTCACACCACCCAAGGGAAGCCGCTGGGTCATGGTTGTATCCGGTACTTCTCTCCCACACTGACACTCCGCATCGGATGCCTGCATACTGAAGAGTGACGTTCATGGTGCTGGAAGGATCCACCGCAGACCTCATCCTGGGACGCTCGTGGATGTCACAACATCAACCACATACTGTATCAACTGGAACACCGGGGAAGTATTGCAGTGGAGTGAAAATTGTTTCCAATCCTGTCTCTCCTCTGTTCAAAAATCTTCAAAGCCTCGTTCTCTTTCACTCACCACTCTGGAACCACCATCACTCTCACTCAATTCTACCACCGCTGAGAGCCCGCAGATGGATCACAAGGTGGAGATTCCTCCAGAATACAGGGCGTTCCAGGATGTCTTCAGTAAGCGGTTGGCAACCCAACTTCCTCCACATCGGCCATGGGACTGTGCAATCGACCTACTTCCTGGGGCTACTCTACCCAAAGGCAGAGTATATCCACTGTCCATCCCGGAGCAGAAGGGCATGGAGGAGCATATCCAGGAGGCACTTCAACAACGATTCATCAGACCATCTACATCCCCTGCCGCTTCAAGCTTCTTCTTCGTGGCTAAAAATGACGGAGGCTCGAGGCCATGCATCGACTACCGTCACCTCATGTTACGCCCTTATTAGGGAGCAACAATGAAGGAGGAGAAAACGTTTACGGCGGTTACAAAACTCTCTTTATTTTCACATTCTTCATAACAAAGACTGTCTCTCAAGTTCTCGCAATACGCCGCAATGCCGATCAACATCTCGGTCCTGGCCAGGGATCGATGTGACAGAATGGAACGCTCCATGAGGACACCAAACAGGAAGCTTTTAATGACAGGCACACCTGTGCACCGGTGCACCCAATCCACCTGATTGCCTCAGCTCCGCAGCGCATCTGTAGGAGGAGCAAAACACACCCAAACACGGCAAAGACGACAATACAAAGTATACAGCCGTGACACCCCCCCCCCTTAAGAAAAGGAAACCAATAAGTTTCCGCCAACAAGCATTCATAACCGCACCAACACATAATTTTAGTATAGGCCTATACATACACAATATCAACAACATTCCCTCACGTGGATAGAATAATAAATAGAAAAAACAAACCTGTACACTCTTCATCCAAGGCACAGCTTACAAAGAGTTTTACAATGGTGCCCTAGACAGTGCATCGGCCACTATATTTTCTGAGCCCTTCAAATGCCTAACATCTAAATGAAAGGGCTGAAGAAACAGGCACCAACGCATCAGCCGTTGATTTGGATTTTTAAGAGAATGTAAAAAAGTAAGCGGATTATGGTCACTATAAACTATTACCGCTGAACTGTTCCCACCTACATACACTTCGAAATGTTGGAGTGCTAAAATTAACGCAAGCGCCTCCTTTTCAATTGTGGAGTAGTTCCTTTGATGACTATTGAACTTCCGCGAGAAAAAACAAACCGGCCGCTCAATACCTTCATCATCCTCTTGAATTAACACTGCCCCTGCTCCCTCTTTACTGGCATCTACCTGAATCTTAACCCTCTGAGGTCTGAGCTGTTTTCGTATTTCGTATTTTACGACGTGTTTTGTGCCACAAAGCTTTATGCGGGAGCTCATTAATATGTAAGCTTTTCTCACCTGAGTAAGACAAAGACCCTCCTCTAACTGCCCTATTAGGAGCTATCAGGCCCCTATCATTCTGAGCAACCGTTCACAAAGAATGAGGAGATTTAAAAGATTGTTTGATTTATTTACAACACAACATAATTCAAAGATAACCAATGATCCAAAGACAGAGACCTTTGTGCCATTCTTAAAAACATTGTACATACCTTTCATTTCCAAGGTGTTTGATTTTCACTTTACCAGGTTCATGTACAGAGACTCGTGTGAATGTTGAAGTCAGCAGGACTCAGTGGCATCTGGGCCCTGAAAAAAAAAAAGAGTGAACATACTGATATCAAGAGAAAGGCCTGCACGATTTTGGGAATACATTTTAGATTTTTCTGGTTAAAATTGCTTTTTAAAATTCACAGAATACACACACACACACACACACACACACACACACACACACACAAATGTTTCCAACAATAATATAATGAACACCAGGTTTGTTGTGCCTTGTAGGCATAGGCTATGCACAGTGCTGCATAAAATAATAATAACAATAACCATAGCAGCCTATAAATCTTCTAAAATATTTCAGTAACAACTAAGCTAGAGAAAAATATATTGATTATCATGTTACTTCATTCGTTATGATGATATGAAATGAGATAATAATAAAAACATGAAGCCGTTTGGTGCGTTTTGCTTTTCGAATGTATCAAATATGATACATTCAAACGCGATCGCGCTCAAATATAAAACATTATGGTTACCATATACATATCTACGTTTGAGCAGATATCCACAAACACAGTAACAGTAAACACGGGTCTAAATATTATAATATTCACCATATATCTAGCAACAGTTCAACTGCAATGTGAAATTTATGCAACAATAACAAACTAATATGTAAGAATTTCTTACCTGTATCTTTCTTGTCTTCAAATCGCGTTCTTCTTCTTCTAATGTAAATCCAATCCTAAATCCAATGTAAGCTCATGGTGCGCCTTTCAAACTCGACGAAAAGCAGAGACTTGTGAAGTGTTTTGGTGTTTTGTTTTTGAGGTAACGAGCGCGTTCGCCCATGTGGAGATTTGCATGTGAATATCTTTTGCGCGAGTGGGCGTGTTCAAATTAAAAGTAATTAGGAAGCGTTTGAGAAGCTGGACATCTTGTTGGTTTTATACAAATTACTTGAACAGAGAATATTTGTTTTCAGTTTGAATCCGATCATTTAAAAGTACACACTTAAATGTTTATAAAGGTATATGGCTCATAAATGTGTGACAAGTATTCGCTGAGTTTTGTTTCAGTTTATAGACGTGCTCAAGAAAAAAAAGTTCACCGCGACGGAGAGGCAGAACGCACACCCTGTTTATTTTCTTTATTTTACAAAAGCACAATGTTTTGATTTGATTGTAAGTGGACACATACAAAAGTAGAAATATCACAGATTCTTTTTTTATATTTCTTTTTTCTGTATGACCATAAATGACGGAGAAATGTAAGTTTATTGTGCTACAATGTGAAGAAAATCCAGCAAAACGCGCCCGCGCGTTTGTCGACCTCAGAGGGTTAAAAGTTTTCTCCAGCTGAGATGCCATTAGGACAGGTGTCGTAGTTAGTAACAATTTCACTGCCTCATTCTGACAAGACTCAGACCAAATGAACAAGTCTTTAGCTTTCAATAGGTCCGTTAAAGGGGCAACGACCGTAGAAAAGTTCCTACAGAAACAGCGGTACAAACCCACCAGACCTAGAGAGCTCATTAACTCCTTTTTAGTGACCGGAACAGGATATTCATCTATTGCTCTCACCTTCTCCCTCACTGGACGCACCTGTCCTTGCCCCACTACCTTACCGAGATACAAAACTGTCGCTCCTGCAAACTCGCACTTAGCAAGATTCAATGTAAGATTTGCTTGGGAGAGACGGACAAAAAGTAAACGTAAACGTTTAAGATGCTCTGACCATGTATCACTTACCACGATCGTATCATCCAAATAAACCGTCACGCCTTTTAGTCCCGCAATTACTCTATTCATCATCCTTTGAAACGTCGCCGGTGCGTTTCGAAGACCGAAGCTCATAACCCGGTAAGAATATAATCCGTTAGGTGTTATAAATGATGAAACCTCGCGCGCGCGCTCTGTCAGCGGAATCTGCCAATAGCCTTTAAGTAAATCTAAGTTTGTCACAAATTTTGCGGCACCGACCTGATCGACACAGTCCTCCATTCTCGGCAGAGGGAAGGAGTCTGGTCTTGTAACAGAATTTAGTTTCCTGTAATCTGTACAAAAAACGGAACGTACCATCAGATTTTTTAACTAACAGACACGGCGAGGACCAGCTGGAAAATGAAGGCTCGGCTAATCCGTTATCCAGCAAATACTGGACTTCCTTTTCTAACACCTCTCGTTTGTTCAGTGGAACCCTGTAAAAACGCTGACGGACAAGGAGCAGCCTTGCCCACCTCAATATCATGCTCTACCTGTGTCTTTTGGGTTGGAACATCCGAAAACAGCTCCGGGAACTCAGAAAGCAAACTAATCAATTCTTGACTTTGCGTCGCGTCTAAATGTTTAAGATTGGAAGACAGATTCTCCAACGTTTCAGAATTCTTTAAATGTCCCAGTAACACGCAGTCATCAGGAGATTCTAATTCGTCCACAGGCATACTCATGTCCTGTGAAACACCTGACTGAGGGGAGCTGTCTACTAGCACCACAGGCGCCACTGGCACGCAGACCGGTCGTTTTCGCTGATAATAAGGCTTAAGGAGATTTACATGACAGACTTGGGATCTCTTTCTTCGGTCTGGCGTCAGAATCGTGTAATTATCCATTGCCCCGCAATGTATTATCTCATACAGCCCAGTATATTTGGCTTGAAACGGGGAATCTATTACAGGCAAAAGCGCGATGACCTGATCTCCTAAACTTCCGATGTTCAGTGTAACAGTCAAACAACTTTTTCATTTTCCCCTGAGTTTTATTTAAACATTTCCCAGCTAACTCCCCAGCTAATGAAAGCCGACATCGAAAACCCAGCACGTACTCTGACATTTTTTTCAGTGGTTCTGAATCAACCCATTGATCACGCAAGACAGCTAATAACCCCCGGACTTTGTGTGCAAAAATCAGCTCGTTTGGGCTAAACCCAGTGCTCTGCTGCGTAACCTCCCTGGCTGCCAACATCCACCACGGAAGACCCTCTTCCCAGTCCCGCTGCATTTCCAGACAGTAGGCTCTCAATAGTGATTTTAACGTAGAGTGAAAACGTTCGAGTGCCCCTTGACTCTGGGCGTGATACGCTGTTGACAGATTGTGTTTAATATCCAGCTCGAAAAGCACCTCCGCAAACAACTTCGAAGTAAAATTACTTCCTTGGTCCGATTGGATGATTTTCGGTAACCCAAAAATAGACACGAACTGAGTGAGCGCTTTCACAATAGATTTTGTATTAATCGAGCGCAATGGGTACGCAGCTGGATAACGCGCAACTTGACACATGACTGTCAACAGGTACTCACTTCCAGCTTTCGAACGAGGAAGAGGACCGACGCAATCAATAATAAGATGTTCGAACGGTTGACATACAGCCGGAATTGGACGCAGAGGAGCCGGTTTTAACGACTGGTTCGGTTTGCCGGTAAGCTGGCACGTATGACAGGTCTTAATAAAACTGGCAACGTCCTTTTTAATACGAGGCCAGTAAAAGTAGCAAAGAATTCTGTCATACGTTTTCTGAACACCAGCATGGCCGGCAAGCTGATCGTGAGCCATTTTCAAAACCATCAAACGAAACTTTACTGGTATCACAACCTGAATGACAGAATCTCCCATACCATCAACCGCATGCGGGGACCACTTTCTCAGTAAAACATTCTGTTCAATAAAATAGCCTTGCGCTCTGTCACGAATTTCAGTGCTGTCAACAACCTGTTCAAATTGTGGTTTTAAAGTTTCATCATTTTGCTGTTCAATAGACAACTCTTCCCGAGAAACCACTATGGGATAATCACCCAAAACGAAACACGATTCAGCGTCACAGATTTTCTCTTCAGCCCTAGGTTGAGCACCAGAACGAGTCACTGCACACGCGACGAACACTTTTGGATACTGTTGCGCACTGTCATCCGGACCCTCAATACAGGATGGTGTATCAGTCACAACCAGAGAGGGCGATTGATTAACCCAAACGCGTCTGCCGGCTAAGTTATTTCCGAGGATCAGTGAAACGCCATCAACAGGTAGAATAGGGCATATACCAAGATCCACCACCCCATGCACTAGTTCACAGGTCAAATCAACTTTATGCAGAGGTACGGATAATGTATTAAGCCCAATGCCACGAATCAAAAGCGAGCTACCAGTGTGCGACTCAGTTGAAAAGGGCAACACAGACTCCAAAATAAACGACTCGGATGACCCCGTGTCCCGGAGAATTTTCACTGCTACTTTCTCAACACCACCTGGAAGCGACACAAAACCATTAGAAATGAATGGTTCAAGTAACTGCTGATGATTCTCTACCTTCTTGGGTGCTACCACCGGTATTCTTTTCAAAGTACCAGCCTGATTTAATACAGGAACAGAAGCAGCCAAGACAGCAGGCTTCGCGGAATGGGCGTGTCTAACAAATTTTGACTTAAGCACTGGACAATTTGACTTCCAATGTCCTTTACCCAGACAGTAGTTACAGTTATCATAGTCATTCACTGTTTTTTTCACAAATAGCCTGACTGGACCCATAGGGACAACGGAAGAATTCCCCTGTGTATGAACCTGCTGTCACTGAATCTTTCGACACGGGGCTTATGAATAAGTTCCCAGTCATCCACCAGCAGTGCAGCTTCTGAAGCAGTTTTAACCTGACGTTCCGCAACATGAGTAGCTATCATCTCGGGAAGTGTATTTCTGTATTGTTCAAATAAAATGAACTCTCTCAGCTTATCCATTGTTGTACTATCTGCCGCTGTACACCAACGATCAAACTGCACAGTCAATTCTCTTACGAACTCAACATTTGTTTCATTCACCTTTCGCTGTAACGTACGGAACTTTTGCCGATAACTCTCTGGGACACGCTCATTAATTTTTAACACCGCCGCTTTAATGGCTTCATAATTCTGTCTGTCAGCATCAGATAGCGTAGAATAGTCCTGTTGGGCTTTACCTGTTAAAACGCACTGAAGCAGCATAGCGCGTTCAACATTACTCCATTTATACGCTGCTGCGACTCGCTCAAACAGGAAAAAAAAATCTCCACCTCAGCCTCATTAAACGGCGGTACCAAACGTAAGTTATGAGCCACACTCAATTTCGTCGAATCAAAACCTGCACCCACCGGCTTACCTTCTTCGTGTAACTCTAGTCGACGCCTTTCAATCTCTAAACGCTGTTGCTCTAACTCTTGTCGGCTTTTCTCCAACTGTTGCTCCATTTGGACCTTCTCACATTCCAAACGACGCTTCTCACACTCAGTATCACGTTGTATCATCAACAACTCTTTCTGTTGCTCAAATGAAAGAGTGCTTAAAGCAGACAACGGAAGAGTAGTTGGAATAGGCGTACTTACGGCAGGCAACGCAGCTGAATCAGGCAATTTAGATTTTCTTCTCAGGATTTTAAGATCACCCAGCGCAGTTTCAAGGATTAGCTTAATTCCGTCTTTTGACCTTTTTTGATTATACGTTAGCTCGATTTTATAATGCGCAGCTAGCTCTAACAATTGCTCTTTGGTCATTTCCTCTAACAATTCCCCAGACGGAGACTGAGAAAATGTTTCAATAACATCGGTCGCCATAATTACCAATAATCACGCTTACAATACACCAATCAGCAAATTGCACAAAACGAAAAAAAAAGAAAAAAAAAATTCTCAAGTGACAAATCAGGGTTTATTTAAAGAAACTAAACCATCCATTTAAACTAAATAAACTCTAGTCAAGTCAAGTCAAGTCATCTTCATTTATATAGCGCTTTTAACAATGTAGATTGTCTCAAAGCAGCTTTACAGAGATAAGCGTATAATTTAAGGTAACAGAGATTGTTTCGGCTTTACAGCAGAGTTAAGTTATTTCCATCTAAAGTTAGTTTTAATTGATTTGGTTCCGTTGCAATGATCATTTGTTATTAAATTAGGGGCCGCTAAGACGACACCATTCTCTCTACACAGACTTTAAACGCGAACCTGTGAGAAACGCTGATGGCGGTCACATGCGCATTTAGAATGGGTTCTATAGTTATGTGCGTTTGAATATACGCAGGTTTGGAATTCCCTACAAGCCAAGCCTAAACAAAATACTTGTCTTTCCTTATAAATTTGATAAGGAATTTTATTTTATTTGTTGCTTTGGGGTAGGACCGCAAGACGAATTTTCCCGACAACGCCTTATCTGTAGAGTGGTAGTGGGATCCTCCATAGGGAGAGACTAGTTGGCATTTCAGCACTGCGTTGTCATCGGTCCAGGTGAAGGTCCTTCGTCAGATCTGGATACGGCCTGGATCCGGCAGGCTGCAGGAAAAACCTTGGGATAAACACAGACACTAAAATTAGCGTAGATGCCATTCTTCTCGTGATGTAACGAGTACATCAGGATTTTTGGGAAGTGTTCCCGGTTCCGGCTGACCTAATCTATGCAGCATAACATTAAATTATAGAAGTCTATAATGTATTATGTGAAAGCTAGGTCAAAGAGATGTGTCTTTAATCTGGCTTTGAACTGACAGAGTGTGTCTGCTTCCCGGACAATGGTAGGAAGACTGTTCCAGAGTTTTGGTGCTAAATAGGAGAAGGATCTACCGCCAGCAGTCATTTTGATATTCTAGGTATAATCAACTGGCCGGAATTTTGAGATCGTAATAGACGTGACGGACTATAATGCGTTAAGAGCTCGCTCAAGTACTGCGGAGCTAAACCATTCAGTGCTTTGTAAGTAATCAGCAATATTTTAAAATTTATGCGATGTTTAATAGGGAGCCAGTGCAGTTTTGACAGAACCGGGCTAATATGGTCATACTTCCTGGTTCTGGTAAGAACTCGAGCTGCTGCGTTTTGGACCAGCTGTAGTTTGTTTATTAAGCGTGCAGGGCAACCACCCAGTAGAGCATTACAATAATCTAGCCTTGAGGTCATGAACGCATGAACTAATTGTTCCGCATTTGTCAATGAGAGCATATGACGTAATTTAGATATATTTTTAAGATGGAAAAATGCAGTTTTACAGATACTAGACACGTGACTTTCAAATGAAAGATTGGTATCAAAGAGCACACCCAGATTCCTAACCGACGACGAAGACTTAACAGAGCAGCCATCGAGTGTTAGACAGTATTCTAGATTATTACGTGAGGAAGTTTTTTGTCCAATAATTAGAAACTCTGTTTTTTCAGAATTTAGAAGTAGGAAATTACAAGTCATCCAATTTTTTATATCCGCTATGCATTCCGTTAATTTTGTGAATTGATAAGTTTCGTTAGGTTTTGAAGAAATATAGAGCTGAGTATCGTCAGCATAACAGTGAAAGCTAATTCCATGTTTCCTAATGATATCTCCTAAGGGTAGCATGTACAGAGTGAACAGCAGCGGTCCTAATACTGAGCCTTGTGGTACGCCATACTTAACCTGTGATCGATGAGACATCTCATCATTTACTGCTACAAACTGATAACGGTCAGATAAGTATGATTTAAACCATGCTAGTGCATTTCCTGTAATGCCAACATAATGTTCTAATCTATTTAAAAGAACGTTGTGGTCGATGGTGTCAAATGCAGCGCTAAGATCGAGTAACACTAATAGAGAGATACAACCACGATCGGATGATAAGAGCAAATCATTTGTGACTCTAACGAGAGCTGTTTCGGTACTATGGTACGGTCTAAATCCGGACTGGAAATCCTCGCAGATATCATTTCTTTCAAGAAAGGAACACAGTTGTGAGGATACTGCCTTTTCTAATATCTTTGACAGAAAAGGTAGATTCGAGATCGGCCTGTAATTGACTAATTCTGAAGGATCAAGTTGCGTTTTTTTAACAAGCGGTTTAATCAAAGCCAGCTTAAAGTTTTTTGGTACGTATCCTAGAGACAAAGACGAATTAATGATATTAAGAAGAGGATCTATGACCTCTGGAAGTATTTCTTTCAGTAGCTTAGTCGGTATAGGGTCTAACATACATGTTGTAGATTTAGATGATTTAATGAGTTTAGTAAATTCTTCCTCTCCTATAGCAACGAATGAATCAAATTTTTCCTCAGGGAGACTACAATGCACTGCCTGATGCGATACTGTAGTAGACGGTTGCATAGTTATAATTTTGTCCCTGATATTATCAATCTTATAAGTGAAGAAGTTCATAAAGTCATTACTGCTGTGTTGCTTGGAAACTTCGGTGCTTGAAGCTTTATTTTTCGTTAGTTTAGCCACCGTTTCAAATAAATACCTAGGATTATGTTTATTTTCTTCTAATAGGGTTGAAAAATAAGCAGATCTAGCAGCTTTTAAAGCCTCTCTGTAAGTAATTGAGCTCTCTTTCCATGGAATGCGAAATACCTCTAGTTTTGTTTTCTTCCAGTTGCGCTCCATTTTTCTGGCTGCTCTCTTAAGGGCCCGAGTGTGCTCGTTGTACCACGGCGTTGGACTATTTTCTTTAATCTTCTTTAAGCGCAACGGAGCAACTGTGTCTAAAGTGCTGGAAAAGAGAGAGTTAAACGTTTCTGTTGTAATATCTAGTTCTTCTAAGCTATCTGAGATGCTGAGATGATGAAACTGATTAGGAAGATTATTAATAAAGCAATCTTTAGTAGCAGAAGTGATAGGTCTCACATATTTGAAACACGGAGTCGGCTTTGCAGCCTTGGCTAAATGCAAATTACACGAGACTAGATAATGATCTGAGATGTCATCGCTCTGCTGCAGAATTTCAAAGGCATCCACATCTATTCCGTGTGATAATATTAGATCTAGAGTATGATTACGACGATGAGTAGGTCCTGACACGTGTTGTCTAACTCCAATTGAATTTACAATGTCTTTAAATGCCAATCCCAATGCATCTTTTTCATTATCGATGTGTATATTAAAATCACCAACAATTAGTACTTTATCTGCAGTCAATATTAATTCTGATAGAAAGTCCGCAAATTCTTTGATAAAGTCTGTATGGTGCCCTGGTGGCCTGTATACAGTAGCCAGCACAAATCTCAAACGTGATTTATCGTTTACACTATATATTTTTACATTAAGCACCAATGCTTCAAAAGAATTATATTTAAAACTTGATTTCTTAGTGGTTTTGAAACTATTACTATAGATTACAGCAACACCACCCCCTTTGCGTTTCAGACGAGGCTCATGTTTATAACAGTAATCTTGCGGGGTTGATTCATTTAAAGTAATGTAATCGTTTGGTTTTAGCCAGGTTTCTGTCAAACACAGCACATCTAGGTTATTATCTGAAATCATATCATTAACAATGAGTGCTTTTGAAGTAAGCGATCGAATATTCAGCAACCCAAGCTTTAGCATTTGCTCATCTGTATTATAGCTGTTTTTTATTTGTTGAACATCAATTAAATTTTTAACCTTAGTTGGGTTTAAACGTTTTTTGGATTTCCAAATTCGGGGAACAGACACAGTCTCTATATGATGATATCTAGGTGAAAGAGGCTCTATGTGATGGGATTTATCTGACCTTGGTGACGAGAGGCCGCTAGCAGACAGTCGGTTTAGCCAGTCTGTCTGCTTCCTGACCTGAGCCCCAGATTGTCATGTTTGAGCTCTAAGACTATGAGCCATATTACTAGAGAGAAGAGCAGCACCATCCCAGGAGGGATGAATACCATCTCTTTTCAACAGGTCAGGTTTGCCCCAAAAACTTTTCCAATTGTCTATGAATTCTATATTATTAAGCGGACACCACTTAGACAGCCAACCGTTAAGCGAACACAATCTACTAACTATCTCATCACTCCTGCGAACAGGAAGGGGGCCAGAGCAAATTACAGTCCTTGACATCGTACTTGCAAGTTCACACACCTCTTTAATATTAATTTTGGTGATCTCCGACTGGCGGAGTCGAACATCATTAGTGCCGACATGAATAATGATCTTAGAGAATTTACGATTAGCATTAGCCAGCACTTTTAAATTTGCTTTGATGTCAGGCGCTCTGGCTCCCGGCATACATGTGACTATGGTGGTTAGTAGTCTTCAGTTGGCCCAAGACCCGGGTACTTACGCACTAAATCCCGCAAGTTTGGGAAAACGACCAATTGCCGAGTCGCCCCCCAAACCTCGGATGTGCCCCCGAGACAACTGCTCCAAGCCCCGAGCGAACCAAAAATAACAAACTAAAAAAAAAAAAACGACGTGCCCAAAGACACGCATTAAACCTACCTGGCAGGTTTGTTCTTTAAATACCCCCAACAAATTATGTTATAGAGCCTAACTAATTAATGGAGCGTTCCAACTTTTCAATTTACAAATAGGCGGATAATATACAAATATATTCAATTCAAATATCCTACCTTTTACCCTCCTTCAAATACAACGTTTTTTCAAAATCATTCGCACGAATCCAAACACAAATTTAGTTCGACGATCCCCCAATTGTTACGCCCTTATTAGGGAGCAACAATGAAGGAGGAGGAAACGTTTACAGCGGTTACAAAACTCTCTTTATTTTCACATTCTTCATAACAAAGACTGTCTCTCAAGTTCTCGCAATACGCCTCAACGCCGATCAACATCTCGGTCCTGGCCAGGGATCGATGTGACAGAATGGAACGCTCAATGAGGACACCAAACAGGAAGCTTTTAATGACAGGCACACCTGTGCACCGGTGCACCCAATCCACCTGATTGCCTCAGCTCCGCAGCGCATCTGTAGGAGGAGCAAAACATACCCAAACACGGCAAAGACGACAATACAAAGTATACAGCCGTGACACCTCAACTCCCAGACTGTAAAGTACAGCTATCCACTTCCTCTGGTCCCGGCAGCTCTGGAACAGCTACGGGGAGCTTGCATCTTCTCCAAGCTGGACCTGCAGAACCTCATTCGTATATTGCTGAGGTGATGAGTGGAAGACTGCCTTCGTTACTCCGTCAGGTCACTATGAATATCGGGTCATGCCATATGGCCTATTCAACTCACCTTCTGTCTTCCAGGGCTATATGAATGAGGTGTTCCGGGAATTCCTCCCACGATTCGTCGTGGTCTATATTGACGACATCCTCATCTATTCCCGGAACCTGGCCAAACATTGCCTTCAAGTGACGCAGGTCCTTGAGAAACTCCGCCATCACCATCTCTACCTTAAGCTGAAGAAATGAGAGTTCCATACCACTTCCGTACACTTCCTGGGGTATGTCATCGATCAACGTGGCATCCAGATGGACCTGAGGAAGGTGAATACCATCTGGAACTGGCCTCAACCCATTACCATCAAGGAGCTCCAGCGCTTCCTAGGATTCGCAAACTTCTACAGACGGTTTATTAACAACTATAGCCTACTCAGTTCACCTCTGACCTTCTCCCTCAAGGGCAGGTCCAAGTCTCTGTCCTTAACCCCGTCAGCATCTGAAGCATTTCAACAACTCAAGGAGGCCTTCCACACCGCTCAGGTCCTGGTCCACCCAGATCCAGATCTTCCGTTCGTCGTCAAGGTTGACGCCTCCTCTACCGGGGTTGGAGCGGTCCTCTCTCAGCGGCAGGGTGATCCTCCAAGACTCCATCCATGTGCCTTCTATTCCAAGAAGCTATCCCCGGCGGAGCAAAACTACAACATTGGTAATCGTGAGCTGCTCGCCATCAAGCTAGCGCTGGAGGAGTCGAGACACTGTGGCTCCACTGGCTCTATATATCTCATATAGACCTGGGGATAAGAACCGTAGGGCTGATGCCTTATCACGTCTTCATCATAATGATAAGAGCAAATCATTTGTGACTCTAATGAGAGCAGTCTCAGTACTATGGTACAGTCTAAATCCTGACTGAAAATCCTCGCAGATATCATTTCTTTCTAAAATCATTTCTTTCTAAAAAGGAACACAGTTGAGAGGATACCGCCTTTTCTAGTATATTTGACAGAAAAGGCAGATTCGAGATCGGCCTGTAATTGACTAATTCTGTAGGATCAAGTTGTGGTTTTTTTAACAAGCGGTTTAATCATAGCCAGCTTAAAAGTTTTTGGTATGTATCCTAATGACAAAGATGAATTAATGATAGTAAGAAGAGGATCTATGACCTCTAGAAGCATCTCTTTCAGTAGCTTAGTCGGTATAGGGTCTAACATACATGTTGTCGCTTTACTGTAGATGATTTATCGAGTTTAATGAATTCTTCCTCTCCTATAGCAATGAATGAATGACATTTTTCCTCAGGGAGACTACAATGCACTGCCTGATGCGATACTGTAGTAGACGGTTTCATAGCTATAATTTTCTCTCTAATATTATAAATCTTGCAAGTAAAGAAGTTTATAAAGTCATTACTGCTATGCTGCTTGGAACTTTGGAACTTGGGTTGAAACTTTATTTCTCATTAGTTTAGCCACTGTTTCAAATAAATACCTAGGGTTGTGTTTGTTTTCTTCCAAGAAAGTCGAAAAATAAGCAGATCTAGCAGTTTTTAAGGCCTTTCTGTACGCAATCATGCTCTCTCTCCACAAAATGCGAAAAAAAACAAAAAAACTCTAGTTTTGTTTTCTTCCAGTTGCGCTCCATTTTTCTGGCTGCTCTCTTAAGGGCCCGAGTGTGCTCAGTACCACGGTGTTGGACTATTTTCAGTCAGGGCCACTTTTGTCAAATGTATGTTTATTATAATGATGCATACAGTTAGTGTTGTAAAGAAGCCAAAATACATGAAAGATGATAGAATGAAATTAACTGTATGACAGTTTGACAGAATTTATTAGATTACAGATTCAGCTAGGTGGAGTTGGGGATGGAGGGGGATTTAGATGCAGCGTGCAGATAAGCAATAGAGAGGCTGAATGAATGGGGATTTAAAGGGACCGCTGTGATGAGTGTCACAGCTGGATTGGTACATGTCAGAAACAGCTGACTGTCAGCTTGTGCAAGCTTGACTGATGTGGCCTGCCTGAACTATCACGATGCTCAATTTCTGTAATCTTCTTTAAGCGCAAAGGAGCAACTGTATCTAAAGTGCTGGATAAGAGAGTCAATACTTTCTGTCGCAATATCGAGTTCTTCTAAGCTATCTGGGATGCTGACGAGATGAAACTGATCAGGAATATTATTAATAAAGCAATCTTTAGTGTTAGAAGTGATAGTTCTACCATATTTGTAACACGGAGTCGGCTTTGCAGCCTTGGCTAGATGAAGTTTACACGAGACTAGATAATGATCTGAGATGTCATCGCTCTGCTGCAGAATTCCAACGGCATCAACATTGATTCCATGTGATATTATTAGATCTAGAGTATGATTACGACAGTGAGTGGGTCCTGAAACGTGTTGTCTAACTCCAAGAGAGTTCAGAATGCCTTTAAATGCTAATCCCAATGCATCTTTTTCATTATCTACACGTATATTGAAATCACCAACAAGAAGGACTTTATCTGCAGCCAGTACTAACTCCTAACCCTAACCTGGTTAACTGTAGAGTTAGAGAGTTTTGCAGATGAGTATGCCTCTGTCTCTAGAGCTAGTGATCTACTGTACATGTAAATGATCATACAGATGTTCTGACTGGAGTTGTGTTTGTCAGATTCGCTGGCTGCCGACTGCCGACACAACCAATCAGGGCTGGAAGAGCCGACAGTTCTGTTGACGCATATGTGAGTTTAACACACACATTCACACGCAAGGCACTGCGTCATCTTGATACTTGACTAATCTAAATATTATTAGAATGATTCATTGACTATTTGGTCCTTGTTTCATTTGATCTGAACTATTTTAACACAATCACAGAGAAAACGATCTTCATGAGGAGCTGACTGAAGCCCTTCATCACTGTTTGTCAGTCTGCAGGTGTGACGCGACAGATGAGTTCCTGATCTTTCTCTCTTTCTCTTCTGCCAGATACAGCTACGCCAGTCTGAAACAAGAAGTGAGTATCTGTTATGTAAGTGATAATGTTCAGTCAGTCACTCATTGCCACAAAATAAACCCCAGACACACATCAGAGGCGCTTATTACACAGCTACACGCCAGATAAATACACACATGGATGTGGAATATTGATTTGAGTGTAAATTATTATATTATGTGAAGGAAGAGTTTGGACTGATGCACAGAAACAAGGTCATGAAATTAAATTCAGTGTCATTATACACAAATATAAGAGCACTTATATCCACTAACACAGACGCATCATCACTGCTTCATTACTACTGATATGAAAATCTGGTAATCATTATAAATTACATGACTAAAATTACCAATAACATAATGTTATAAATTTGTATTTGTACTTTTGATGAAACTCTTATCTACTTAATGTGACAAGAATAATATTGAACAAATGTACAGTAAAGAGCAAAGAAACATCAATAACATAAACAAAAACTGTTTCTCCTAGCCTGTTTTTAATGACTCATGTGCTTGTTTGGTGAATGATGGAGTAAAATGACAACACATGACCTGCCGTCTGTTACGGGTCATTTATACTCTTTACTCTCTGTTTTTTATATTGTAGCTTCTGCTGTGAACCAGGACAATCACAAGCTCCACAAGAACAAACCTCACCCTCTCCTCTTCTCTTCTCTTCTCTTCTCTTCTCTTCTCTTCTCTTCTCTTCTCTTCTCTTCTCTTCTCTTCTCTTCTCTTCTCTTCTCCTCTTTTCTCCTCTCCTCTTCTCTCCTCCCCTCTCCTCTTTTCTCCTCCTCTCCTCTCTTCCTCCTCCTCTCCTCTTTTCTCCTCTCCTCTCCTCTCCTCTCCTCTCCTCTCCTCTTTTCTCCTCTCCTCTCCTCTCCTCTCCTCTTTTCTCCTCTTCTCTCCTCTCCTCTCCTCTCCTCTCCTCTCCTCTCCTCTTTTCTCCTCTTTTCTCCTCTCCTCTCCTCTCCTCCTCTCCTCTTTTCTCCTCCTCTCCTCTTTTCTCCTCTCCTCCTCTCCTCTTTTCTCCTCACCTCTCTTCCTCCTCCTCTCCTCTTTTCTCCTCACCTCTCTTCCTCCCCTCTCCTCTTTCCTCCTCTCCTCTTTCCTCCTCTCCTCTCCTCCTCTCCTCTTTCCTCCTCTCCTCTCCTCCTCTCCTCTTTCCTCCTCTCCTCTCCTCCTCTCCTCTTTTCTCCTCTCCTCCTCTCCTCTTTTCTCCTCTCCTCTCCTCCTCTCCTCTTTTCTCCTCTCCTCTCCTCCTCTCCTCTCCTCTCCTCCTCTCCTCTTTTCTCCTCTTTTCTCCTCTCCTCCTCTCCTCTTTTCTCCTCTTTTCTCCTCTCCTCCTCTCCTCTTTTCTCCTCTCCTCTCCTCCTCTCCTCTTTTCTCCTCTCCTCCTCTCCTCTTTTCTCCTCTTTTCTCCTCTCCTCCTCTCCTCTTTTCTCCTCTCCTCTCCTCCTCTCCTCTTTTCTCCTCTCCTCTCCTCTCCTCCTCTCCTCTTTTCTCCTCTCCTTCTCTCCTCTCCTCTCTTCCTCCCCTCTCCTCTTTCCTCCTCTCCTCTTTTCTCCTCTCCTCTCCTCCTCTCCTCTTTTCTCCTCTCCTCCTCTCCTCTTTTCTCCTCTCCTCCTCTCCTCTCCTCTCCTCCTCTCCTCTTTTCTCCTCTCCTCCTCTCCTCTCATCCTCTCCTCTTTTCTCCTCTCCTCCTCTCCTCCTCTCCTCTTTTCTCCTCTCCTCCTCTCCTCTTTTCTCCTCTCCTCCTCTCCTCTCCTCCTCTCCTCTCCTCCTCTCCTCTTTTCTCCTCTCCTCCCCTCCTCTTTTCTCCTCTCCTCTCCTCCTCTCCTCTTTTCTCCTCTCCTCTCCTCCTCTCCTCTTTTCTCCTCTCCTCCTCTCCTCTCCTCCTCTCCTCTTTTCTCCTCTCCTCCTCTCCTCTTTTCTCCTCTCCTCCTCTCCTCTCCTCCTCTCCTCTTTTCTCCTCTCCTCCTCTCCTCTTTTCTCCTCTCCTTCTCTCCTCTTTTCTCCTCTCCTCTCCTCCTCTCCTCTTTTCTCCTCTCCTCCTCTCCTCTCCTCTCCTCCTCTCCTCTTTTCTCCTCTCCTCCTCTCCTCTTTTCTCCTCTCCTTCTCTCCTCTTTTCTCCTCTCCTCTCCTCCTCTCCTCTCCTCTCCTCTCCTCTTTTCTCCTCTCCTTCTCTCCTATCCTCTCCTCTCTTCCTCCCCTCTCCTCTTTCCTCCTCTCCTCTTTTCTCCTCCTCTCCTCTTTCCTCCTCTCCTCTTTTCTCCTCCTCTCCTCTCCTCTCCTCTTTCCTCCTCTCCTCTTTTCTCCTCTCCTCCTCTCCTCTCCTCTTTTCTTCTCTCCTCTCCTCTCCTCCTCTTCTCTTTTCTCCTCTCCTCCTCTCCTCTTTTCTCCTATCCTCTCCTCTCTTCCTCCCCTCTCCTCTTTCCTCCTCTCCTTTCCTCTCCTCTCCTTTTGCCCTATTGCTTGTGAAGTTTATGATTCATGACTATTTATAATGCTGTTATAATTAGTTTAATCATTAATTACTGTAAGTTCTGATTGGTTGATGCATGACCAAAAAGTCATTTTGGTATTTAGACATTTTTAGAAATTATACTGCATATTCTTTTTATTCTTAAGAAGCAAATTAAGTATTTTTATAATGAATGAAGTAAAATGTTTTCAGTGACATTTTAATGTAATTGTTGTTTCTTAAATGTATCAAAAATTTTTCTAATGGCTATGAATGTCTTATTGAACTTTTATTAGCACTTACTTTACTCATTAAATAAATAAAAACATTATGTGAGAAGTATTCGAAAAGTCTAAGAGACTTATTTAATGTCTAAATATAGTCAGAGAACCAGTCTCACTCAGATGTTCTAATAATAGAAACACTTTGTACTTTTACTGAGTGTGTGTGTGTGTGTGTGTGTGTGTGTCTGTAATGCTTTTCCAAGGAAGACAAAGATGATTTCAAAATAAAACAAGATTTTTTTTAAAACAACTCAGATCTAACAATATGAAACAGTGTGTTGTGAGTGTGTGTTTGAGTGAGTGTGTGTGTGTGTCTTGTAACTGAACATCTTATCGTTTTGTATCTGTTGAGTTTGTACGCTGAGATTCATACAGTTCTTTTGACTGAAAATAGCCATTTTCCACTGTACTTTTCTTCATGTGAATTAAAATGCATGTCACTGATTTTAAAGGCTGGAAGGTGAACTTTACAAAAAAACTCACAGGTTCTTTTGGGCAAGATTGAGTTGCCTAAACATCACAACACATTTTATGTTCCATTTTGATCTTATTTATCATTCCTGTGATTATGCACTAATATGGACAGTTTAATGATAAAACCATTAAAACCACTTAACCCTCTGGGGTCTAAGGTGTTTTTGGGGTCCTTGAGATGTTTTGACATGCCCTGACATTTGTGCTTTTTTCAGTTGCTTATAAACATATTAATGGAAAAGGTGTACACTCTATTTAGCACAAACAGGGCTACCATAATATATAAGCAACATGTATGTACATGTTTGTATTTTTGAGAGATTTTTGTTTATGCATGGTTATTGAAAAAACTAAAAATGAAAGTTTCTGAAATAAGGCCACAAACACATACTAAATATGTGTCCACAAGACTTTTGACTAATGGATGTTGTTGCCTGGAGTTTTGCTTCAAAATTATCTGAAAATCATCCTGCCTAATCATTCACATAAAACAACACATTGATTTAAACTTTGTAAGACACGTTTTGTTTGGAAAGGCAATATGCGTGGGGTCGTGAATGATCATGAATAAATGCTGTGATTCACACCTGAGAAGACAATGACCTGCATAATGAGCCTTTCATTCAGGTGTGTCACTGAGCCACAAGAAAGAATGTGAGGACTTATTTTGTATGCATTCAAATTGTATAATATCCAAGGTAAACATTTCTAGTAACTATGCAGTTAATTCTCATACTGTATTTTCAGAAAGTTTTAGATTATATCCTCTCCCCAAATGTGTCACTAATAAAAAACAATAATAAATCATTTAATGAGAAGGCTTATATTGACCTATTAGGATGTTGCTTACATCTACCTTGTAAATATATTTTTTGCTATTTTATTAAAAAAGTTTTCACATGTAAATCAACAATTTTAACAATATTTCAAGTGTAATCTTTCGTTGTAAAAAGTATACATTTTATCATACGTTTTTCAAAGTTAAGGATTCATTAGTTTGAATATTGGAACAAACACTTTAATAACATCTTAGTTGATAATTCAATATACCAGCTTTATTTCTGACAAAACATCCCATACTATATATTTAACATATGAGCAGAAACTGGCGAACAAAAGGTTATTTGATGTGACAGTATAGTCATTTTACAGTAAACACTTTATAATCTTATCAGGCCCGGAGTGGGTAATCGGGAGAATTCCCGGTGGGCCGCTTCACTTTTGGGCCGGTCGAGGATTTTTTTTTTTTTTTACATTTCAATGTCACGTTAGTTACATAGGCTACACACGTTTCGCATTCTGACACCGCAGCGCACAGCCTCTGCATGGGTTGTACCATGTGAGGGAGTTCTCCCCTCCCCTCCTATTTGAGTTGGTTGGTCCATAGTCCGTCTTTTCCAAAACGTTTTCTCAGGTAGGCTACCGCGGCACCGCCGGTGCCTACCGATAGCTGGGCCGGCCCTACCGTAACGGTACGCGTCAGGGAGGATGGATGGGAGGAAGAGGACAGGAGGTATGGAAGCTTGTTTCCGCCACAGAATAAAACATTTTAAAAGATAATTGCGACTTTTTATCTCACAATTGCGAGTTTACATCTCGCAATTCTGACTTTATTTCTCAGAATTGCGAGATATAAAGTCAAAATTGCGTGAAATAAAGTCGCAATTGCGTGTTATAAAGTCAGAATTGCGAGATATAAAGTCAGAATTGCGTGATATAAAGTCGCAATTGCGTGTTATAAAGTCAGAATTGCGAGAAATAAAGTCAAAATTGCGTGAAATAAAGTCGCAATTGCGTGTTATAAAGTCAGAATTGCGAGATATAAAGTCAGAATTGTGTGATATAAAGTCGCAATTGTGTTATAAAGTCAGAATTGCGAGATATAAATTCAGAATTGTGTGAAATAAAGTCGCAATTGCTTCTTATAAAGTCAGAATTGCGAGATATAAATTCAGAATTGTGTGAAATAAAGTCGCAATTGCTTCTTATAAAGTCAGAATTGCAAGATATAAAGTTAGGAACTGCGTGAAATAAAGTCGCAATTGCTTATAAAGTCAGAACTGCAAGATATATAGTCAGAATTGTGTGATATAAAGTCGCAATTGTGTGTTATAAAGTCAGAATTGCAAGATATAAAGTCAGAACTGCGTGAAATAAAGTTGAAGTTGCTTATAAAGTCAGAACTGCAAGATATAGAGTCATAATTGTGATATAAAGTTGCGTTATAAAGTCAGAATTGCGAAATATAAAGTCAGAATTGTGTGAAATAAAGTCGCAATTGCTTCTTATAAAGTCTAAGTGAATTATTATTTAACCTTTACATTATTTGTTAACCCATTGTATTAATACAAACTACACAATAGTAAGAGTTGAACTGTTGCTTCATTTATCCAATTTAGAAAAAGTGCTAATTTGGAATTCCACCATGGAAAAAGTGGACCGGTCTTGGGCCTGAAACTCCCAGGCTGAAAAGTGGCCCCACTCCGGCCCTGTAGTCTATCTAAAATGAATCAACGAAATCTTGTCTAAACATTCATATTTCGTCTGTAACATATCATTTTTATGATATATTAGCATATAAATGTTAATTTGCAGTTTAATACGTTGCTTATACAAAGACATTTTATTTCAACGAATTTCAGTTGGTTTTTACTCATCTCAGTGTAGCAATATAGTTTGGTAAAAGCTAAATGGCACAGATGCAAGCTGTTCAGTAGTAAACAACAGCGTGCATCTGTGCAGTTTATTCATTCACACACAGATACGCGTTTCATATTTAAACAGTCTTTTTGCGGTTTACAGACACTATTGCATATCGTGATTAGAACAAAGCACTTAAGAATAAAGAACTTACTATTCACAGTCGTCAGCTGGATCTGTTGCTCCTCGAAGTGAAACTAAACCAGCACTTTGAGGTAAATTTCCCAGGATTATTATTACGATAGTATTATTCCTCACAGCGTCGCAAGACGACCTAAAGTGCATGAGTCTGATTAAACTTGATGTGTTTTATCCAGCTGATGTGGGCGTTGACACGTTGGCATGGATTGCCTCAGATCATTTGCGTTTGAATTGCGCGCGCTCTCCGTGGGCGTGTTCACATTAGCAGATAATGAGCCATAATGAGCTGAAATGAGAATGACTAAAATCTCTCTCTTTTCATACAGATTACATAAACTGAGAATATTTGTTTTTTTATATAAATTACTTAATTTAAAGGGGGGGTGAAATGCTATTTCATGCATACTGAGTTTTTTTACACTGTTAAAGAGTTGGATTCCCATGCTAAACATGGTCAAAGTTTCAAAAATTAAGTTGTACGTTTGAAGGAGTATTTCTGTGCTAAAAATACTCCTTCCGGTTTGTCACAAGTTTCGGAAGTTTTTTATCGAGTATGGGCCTGTGTGACGTCAGATGGGGCGGATTTTCCTTAGACGGGTCCTAAGGGCTCTTCTCCCGGAAGGGCGCGCGCGCACCCGTAGACCAGAGCGACGAGTGAGAGAGCGAAAGCAGTACGCCCATCAAAGCGCTGTGCTCGCGTTGTCAAAGAAAGGAGTGTGTTTTTGGTTGCCAGGGCAAGACAACCCTGCACAGACTCCCGAAGAACCCAGCGTTAAGGGACCAGTGGATGGAGTTTGTTTTTTCAGAGCATCAACGGAGTTCCCTGTGCCCTGCATTTCAACGATGATTGTTTTATAAACAAGGCCCAGTTCGACGCCGGATTTGCAGATCGTCTAGTGCTTAAGAATGGAGCAGTCCCAACGATAAAGGTTCACGGTCGTGCGTTGGAACCGGAGGCGGTGAGTAAAACTGCTTCAAATGTCTGTGTGTTGTTAGCTATCGGCGCGTAAGCACAGCAAGTAAACAGTGAACAGCGCTCGTGAATCTTTAGCTCCGCCCACATGGCTCGCCTCCAGCCGCTCGTTTTTTTTCCGGAAAGACTCGGTACAGCCTATCTTTCTTTTATAAATATAATAAAACTAAAGAGTTTTTGGAGATATGAAGGATGCAATACTACTCTATAGGTACTCAAGATTAACATGAGATTGACTGAAACTGAGTGTTTCACCCCCCCCCTTTAACCTGTTAAGCTGCAACCCCACTTTTGAAAAATCCCCAGAAATGACATACCCACACTGAAACAGATACAGTTCATGAACCCTTTGCACTAAAAGCACAAGTATGATCTCATTTGAAAGCTGACACCTGGCAGTTTATTGTAAATGTAGAATTAATTATTGTCATAATGAAAAAAAATGTTATAAATAGCTTCAAAGTTTTGTAAAGTTATTAGAAATTAATTTTTATGAAACATCCTTATGAAAATAAAATTGAAGTTGGCACTGTATCAATCTACAAATGCACTACAGCTAAAGCCACATGTCTAAACATTTTATGTTTAAAATCTGAAGATAATAAGTCCAAAATTCTGTATTTAGTTAAATGTTTTTCAAGACCATGTCAAATTACTTTATTTTGATTTGACTCTAAAATGCAACTGATGTTTATTGCCATCTTCTAAGCATCTATCCAGTATATCGTCTCTATTGTTTTGTGGTGCAGACGAGCCCCATTCAGTCTCAGTCTCCCCCTGCACACATTCACACCTCTCCAGCCTGGTTATGGCTCTAAATATGCATTTCTTTTGTCTGCATTATAGTTACTAACGACTGGCTATTCACAGGCTATTCATAGGGTTTCAGTCCCTTTTCTCAAAGTTCACCACATTTTAAACTGTATCAAATGTATTTCTTGAATAAAGAAACATTTCAGTAAACATTCAAAAAATCATAAAAGTATAACTTCTAGGTGGCAGGTGCACCTAGGGCGAGCTAGCATGTTAGCTTAGCACACCATCAATACACGACAATTTCTGAGATTAAAACCATGTTTGTGCTCCAAACTTACTTTATAACGCAAGTAGGGGTGCAACGGTACAGATAGCCCACGGTAAGGTCTGTACCTCGGTTTTTGGGCCACGGTCTCGGTTCGGTTTCGGTACATGTTTTGTGCAGAAAGAGACTGCTATTTCATCCCAAAAATATGTTTTATTTTTCTTATGAGCATAAACAGAATGTCACAGTAGGAAGAACATCAATGTATGGAATAAATTAACACTCTAGTCTGAACAACACTAATACAAGCTCTTCAACTATCACTTATATGAAATACAAAATGTAAACAAACACACTTCAAAATATTCAAGTGGATCCCAATTCCAAACCTTGATAACTGGTATATGAAGTGATCAATGTGAAAGAAAAAGTTCACTTTTACCTTTAACAAACATAAATTAGCTTGTGCTTTGAATAAAAAAAAGCAGAGCAAAATAATATAATAAAAAAAAATACTGCATTCAGGATACAAAGTGCAATGTTATTTACTCATCCACTATTGAGAGATTCTTGTGCAAAAAGACGAGTCTATCAACACTGTCTGGTGCAAGGCGAGACCGGTTGGCACTAACGATGTCCCCAGCAGTGGAGAAAATTCTCAACTTTTCAGAATGCCGCAAGCGCACCGTAGGTCACGTGACAAGAACAAACCAGAGCGCAGCTGATGGTTGCTTTAGCAACGACAGACGCCTCCGGAGCGCAACCGCCCTAGCGCTTTGGAAAAAGGAGAACGTGGCGCGCCTAGCGTTTTCTACGCGTTTTTAGGCGCGATATGTGAACGGCGCCTAAAGCAAAAACTAAAAGGATCAGCGCGAACTCAGTGGCAAAACCGAAGTCCCGCGGGACACGAGGGTAGATTGTCCCGTGCAGGGCTGACCGAACGGTCCGGGATTTTACCATGTACTGTTGCATCCCTAAACGCAAGTGAGTATTTTAAATAATCTTCTGTGATTTAATTTGGCTTCAGATAAAAAAATCAGACAGAAAATATACTATTGGTATAGGATTCTGCACAATGATAGTCTATATAGATTAGCATTACATTATAAATATAATCTATTATTATGGAAATACCTGGCATGGCTTGAAAAACACAGGTAACTCAAATATCATTGCAAACATGTTTATTGTCTTCAAAACGTAGTATCTGCATGTTACAGTGCGATCTCTGTAGCTTTGTGTGTATCAGTGACGTCCTGGAATGTCACATGATCATGGCTCTTCTTCATGTTCCATATATGGACTATTATTGTGCATAATAGCGCCCTCAGGCTATTGGTATGAATTGAAAACACAGTATCAAAGTATCTAAGCGCTCATAATGATTACATCGACGCATTTGGGTATAAATTCAATAAATATTATTCCTGTCTATAGAAATCTGATGTAAATCTATGAGAATCTATCAATATTTCTCCAAATATGCACATTTTTGAGCTAAAAGCCCTGAAGGACGTTGTTTTGTGTATCGCTGTCATGACGACAGCACGGGAGTTTTTTATGAATGAAAGCGGCTGACGCGCATAATTCATATCAAAGGTATCGACTCATTTTTTCATTTCATAAGTCCTGACACAAATTAAGAAATAACTGTCGCTATAAGTTTCTCAGAATACAATAGTGGTCAAATACTGAAACTTGAGTCTTATATCTTTTTAATGATGTATAGTTTGTCAAGGTATAACATTAAATCTGATAGTAACTTTGAACTATATATAAAAAAAATGCATCAGTGCGCCTGCGCACTGGCAACGGTTAACAGGTTAAAAGAAGAGAATTCAAACTTTTTGCCTGTGTGCCTGTATGACTGAGTATTCGCTGAGTTACAGTTCATTTTCGGACACGTTTAAGAATGGACTTCACTGACAGAGAGAAGGCAGAACTCGTATCATGTTTATTTTTCTTTATTTGGCAAAAAGCACCACACTTTGTTTTTATTGTGAGTATACACAAAAAAATAGACACTTAACAGGATCGAATGATATATAACACTTATATGTAAGATCAAAATCAACAGTATTTTGAGTCTCTTTTGCACTGATAAGAAAAAAAGCGAGCAGATCACGCCGGCGCGACCGCCGACCCCAGGGGGTTAAAGGCCAGTGGGAATTGGACCCAAAGCCCCCCGCTCTCCCCGACCCAAAGCCCCCGTTCTCCCCGACCCAAAGCCCCCCCTGCTCACCCGACACAATGCCCCACTCTCCCCGACCCAAAGCCCCCCGCTCACCCCGACCCAAAGCCCCCGCTCACCACTCCCCCGACCCAAAGCCCCCGCTCACCCCGACCCAAAGCCCCCGCTCACCCCTACCCAAAGCCCCCGCTCACCCCGACCCAAAGCCCCCGCTCACCCCGACCCAAAGCCCCCGCTCACCCCAACCCAAAGCCCCCACTCACCCCGACCCAAAGCCCCCGCTCACCCCGACCCAAAGCCCCCCGCTCTCCCCGACCCAAAGCCCCCGTTCTCCCCGACCCAAAGCCCCCCCTGCTCACCCGACCCAATGCCCCCACTCTCCCCGACCCAAAGCCCCCGCTCACCCCGACCCAAAGCCCCCGCTCACCCCAACCCAAAGCCCCCGCTCACCCCGACCCAAAGCCCCCGCTCACCCCGACCCAAAGCCCCCACTCACCCCGACCCAAAGCCCCCGCTCACCCCTACCCAAAGCCCCCGTTCACCCCGACCCAAAGCCCCCGCTCACCCCTACCCAAAGCCCCCACTCACCCCGACCCAAAGCCCCCGCTCACCCCGACCCAAAGCCCTCGCTCACCCCAACCCAAAGCCCCCGCTCACCCCGACCCAAAGCCCCCGCTCACCCCTACCCAAAGCCCCCGCTCACCCCTACCCAAAGCCCCCGCTCACCCCTACCCAAAGCCCCCGTTCACCCCGACCCAAAGCCCCCGCTCACCCCGACCCAAAGCCCCCACTCACCCCGACTTAAAGCCCCCGCTCACCACTCCCCCGACCCAAAGCCCCCCGCTCACCCCGACCCAAAGCCCCCGCTCACCACTCCCCCGACCCAAAGCCCCCCGCTCACCCCGACCCAAAGCCCCCGCTCACCCCGACCCAAAGCCCCCCGCTCACCCCGACCCAAAGCCCACTCACCCCGACCCAAAGCCCCCACTCACCCCGACCCAAAGCCCCCGCTCACCCCGACCCAAAGCCCACTCACCCCGACCCAAAGCCCCCACTCACCCCGACCCAAAGCCCCCGCTCACCCCGACCCAAAGCCCCCGCTCACCCCGACCCAAAGCCCCCACTCCCCCGACCCAAAGCCCCCGCTCACCCCGACCCAAAGCCCCCGCTCACCCCTACCCAAAGCCCCCACTCACCCCGACCCAAAGCCCCCGCTCACCCCGACCCAAAGCCCCCGCTCACCCCGACCCAAAGCCCCCGCTCACCCCTACCCAAAGTCCCCACTCACCCCGACCCAAAGCCCCCACTCACCCCGACCCAAAGCCCCCGCTCACCCCGACCCAAAGCCCCCGCTCACCCCTACCCAAAGCCCCCGTTCACCCCGACCCAAAGCCCCCGCTCACCCCGACCCAAAGCCCCCGCTCACCCCGACTTAAAGCCCCCGCTCACCACTCCCCTGACCCAAAGCCCCCCGCTCACCCCGACCCAAAGCCCCCGCTCACCACTCCCCCGACCCAAAGCCCCCCGCTCACCCCGACCCAAAGCCCCCGCTCACCCCGACCCAAAGCCCCCCGCTCACCCCGACCCAAAGCCCCCACTCACCCCGACCCAAAGCCCCCGCTCACCCCGACCCAAAGCCCACTCACCCCGACCCAAAGCCCCCACTCACCCCGACCCAAAGCCCCCGCTCACCCCGACCCAAAGCCCCCGCTCACCCCGACCCAAAGCCCCCGCTCACCCCGACCCAAAGCCCCCACTCCTCCGACCCAAAGCCCCCGCTCACCCCGACCCAAAGCCCCCGCTCACCCCGACCCAAAGCCCCCGCTCACCCCTACCCAAAGTCCCCACTCACCCCGACCCAAAGCCCCCGCTCACCCCTACCCAAAGTCCCCACTCACCCCGACCCAAAGCCCCCACTCACCCCTACCCAATGTCCCCACTCACCCCGACCCAAAGTCCCCACTCACCCCTACCCAAAGTCCCCACTCACCCCGACCCAAAGACCTCCCTAGAAACTTCCTGTCCTATTGGACACAACCTTCACCAACTCCTCGCCAACCTCCAGGGCACACACCCTCCCACTCCTGTCGACTTAAGGCGTGAAATATGGCTTGGGGAGGGGGGAGTACTGTAACGTTATGAGTTTGTTGATCGTATATGTGTTACGTGCTTTTACATTCTCCTAGAGTTTCTCCTGTTTGTTGTGTTGAGTATTAGATTGTCAATAAAATGTTCTTAAAAGTGAAAGGGCATATACAAATGTAGTTTCTTTTTCACTTTATTTTTATTTTGGGTTGAAATACAGTGTGACATGGATATTTCTTCATGAGATTAACCCATGTAAATAACTAATCACTGATGTCTGTCTGTCCTTTTCTCTGGTCTGTGCTTCTGGTTTGGTTTGTGTATTTTATTTTGGACTGATGACGTTCAGACACCCTGATCAGCTCTTGTTTATATTAGTGTTATACGAAGCGTTTCACTGCTGGTTGACAGAATGACACGCTTCACTGACCGTGTATCTCTCTCTCTCTCACTCTCTCACACACACACACACACACACACACCCGCAGGAGAGAGACGCCAGAATGTGCCTCGCCCACATGTGTTATGTGTCTGATATCAGTCTGATCTCTTCTTATTCATGACTGAACCGAAGTCTCATTTAGGATCTCTCATTGTTTGGCTCACTTAAATCTGTTGTCACTACAGAACAAGTGTTTGAATTGTGTCAAAGCTCCTGGACCCAGAGAAAATTATGTTGTCCATACATCTTAGGTCGATTTGTAAATATGTTTATGCAGCTGAACATTTAGTCTGTACAGCATAATTGATGGAAAAAAGACATTTGTCCACATAGATACATTTAATTGTATAAACTCAGTTAAGAAGTACATCTTATACTGTCAGTTACAAAAATGCACTTTTCCAGTAAGGTGTGGTGTGTGTGTGTGTGTGTGTGTGTGTGTGTGTGTGTGTGTGTGTGTGTGTGTGTGTGTGTGTGTGTGTGTGTGTGTGTGTGTGTGTGTGTGTGTGTGTGAGAGAGAGTGTATGCCTCCTTTCTGCTAAATTCTTCAATTTTATCAATAAATTTAATTACAATAATAAGACACATTTACCAATCAAAATAAAGGCCTGGATATACTTAATTTTGCGCATTCCACTCCTTTCAAAGTATACTACTTTGGCCAAGAGCGAGGAAAGACGCTCTGCGCACTATTTAGTGGACTGTTTTCAAGAGCTCAAGTCACTCGCACATGCGCTGTTGTACATGCACAGTCCACGTGGCCCCTCCTGATAACAGACAGTGCGCAGACCGCCGTGGAGCGCGGATGGACAGAGTATACTGTGGGCTTTAGGTGGCACAGAAAATGTATTTAGATGTACTTAGATTGTGCAGCTCAGAGGGGGCATGAATGCATTTACACTGCAATTACAAGTGCATAAATAATGTTTTAAAAAATAACAAAGAATAGAATAGAAATATGAAATGAAAGAAAAAATGAAATATAAGGTAAGTACATAGGTTAAGGTTAGGTTTAGGGGTAGTTCAGGATTCGAGATCGGCCTGTAATTGACTAATTCTGTACGATCAAGTTGCCCAATTAAAAATTAATGATATTAAGAAGAGGATCTATGACCTCTGGAAGCATCTCTCTCAGTAGCTTAGTCGGTATAGGGTCTAACAAACATGTTGTCGATTTAGATGATTTAACGAGTTTAGACTATTCTTCCTCTCCTATAGCAAGGACTGAGTGTAATTGTTCCTCTGGGGGTCTAGAGCACAACGTCTGATGCAATACTGTACTAGACGGTTGCATAATTATAACTTTCTCTCTAATATTATCAACCTATGGTAATAGCTTGCAGTGAATATAAACAACAGTCTTGGGCTGCTAGCGGTCTACATGGAAAGTGGTAAAAGAAAGTTAGTTGAATGGGCTATTAATTGTTGTTTTATAAAGTTATAACCATTTAGTAAGAAGAGTATGCAGTTAATAGGGGTTCCCTTTCAATACACTCTATCTAGTGCTCTTCATGTAGTGTTATTATCATGTAAAATCAAAACTAGTATACTAGATAAACCATATATATATGACCTGTTTACTGTTACTGTGATCGTGAAGATCTTCTCAGTGTCACTCAGTCGCTGCCTGTAAATTCCTCAGAAAACAGTGTGTGGCACACTTGAGCATGTTTGCTGTTTTCAGGGAGATTACAAATAAAACTGGGACAAATAACTAACAAGGTCATGCTGTGTAAAAAAATTAAATAAATTAGTTTATAGGTTTATGGCCTTTTTAGGGATCCTTTAAAGGAACACTCCACCGTTTTTTGAAATAGGGCTTATTCACATTCTTTCATACATTTAGATAGGTGGGTAAATGCATTTTTGTCTCAGTGCATGCATTGTTTTAGTTTGACAGAGTCGGCGCTAGCTTAGCTTAGCACAATGAATGGAATCCTTTGTTGCCAGCTAGCATGTCCTGAGTAAAAGTGATAAAAAACAAAACAAAAAAAACACGTAATTACTTCTTGTGGCCTGCGTATTCACAACGAGTACAAATAGTGATGCAGATTAACACTAGGCGATTTACTAGGCAGATATTGACTTGGGACTATATTATGGGGAAGCACAGGCGAAGCACTGCTACTTGGGCGCAGAGATATCAGGCAACACATGAAATCCCACGACTTTGTCAACATACTGGCGAGAGTTACAGGAAATGAGTTGCGTGCTTTCGAAATAGACCGACAGGAGGAGGTTGCGATCGCTCAACAGCCCGAGGACGTGAGGATGAGAGCCAACACGAACTGGTGGTGTGAATGTGGGGGAATATGCCGACTGAAATAGAGTGTCTGTGCTGTGGCGAGTGGGATAAGTTGCTGCCATCGATGACCAGGCTCAACGCGTCAGATCAAGATGTGCGGCAGTTGTGTCACAGCTACCGAGGATTTCACGGCGCTGATCCATCCGGCAGTACGCGATTTTTTTTTTTCCGGTGTGATAAAGTGAACTGGAAAAAACGCCCCACGCCGAATGGACCAAATGGAGAGTAAGTGATTATTTTAAACATGACACATGTATAGTAATCTGCTTGTAGCCTTCTCCTCATAGAAGTTATACTAAAACTCCAGAGTCAAAAGAACCAGGCTAACTCGGTGAGAGAAATATAGCTAACTTAGCCCTCAGTCATTTCATTTTACAGGGAACGATAACAGCGATTTTTATTTTAGTTTGGTTGTTCATGCTAAACAGGTTGAATTCAACAAGAGGTTATACTAGAAGAGGCTAACGTTATTTGAACCGTAGTCTATACAGCTTCTCAGCATCTATCTTACAACCGAATAAAGACACAGATTAACATAAGGAAGAGTAGTAAAAGACAACTTACATGTGCACTTTGTTCTGCCTGTGCTTTGAAAATAGACGGGATGGGACAGCCGTATGTTTCAGACGTAGTATCGTCTTTCTGGACCCATATTCAATTATTTCAAAGTAACTTAGTCCTCCGGTGCAAAATGCTCTTCGCAAACACGATACTGTTTGATTTTGTAGAGAGGCGTTGAAGTACAGATCTCCAGAGCCATTTATTTCTCAGTTCCACATTCGATGGAATTCTGTGAAACATTACATTCGTGTATGTCCTTTGCTTGTTCTCACAACCTTTTGTTACGCAGGTAATTACCATGTTTGCTGTAACTGTAGCTGTAACTTCTAAAAAAAAAACAAAAAAACAATCCAAAAGCGAAGACACTCGGTGCAGGTCACGCGTGTTCTTCTTCTTCTTCTGTGTTTTGACTCATTGCAATGCACACCGGTATGTTGACAAAGTCGTGGGATTTCATGTGTTGCCTGATATCTCTGCGCCCAAGTAGCAGTGCTTCGCCTAAGTAGCTGTGCTTCGCCTGTGCTTCCCCCTAATATAGTCCCAAGTCAATATCTGCATAGGAAATCGCCTAGTGTTAATCTGCATCGCTATTTGTACTCGTTGTGAATACGCAGGCCACAAGAAGTAATTACGTGTTTTTTTTGTGTGTTTTTTTATCACTTTTACTCAGGACATGCTAGCTGGCAACAAAGGATTCCATTCATTGTGCTAAGCTAAGCTAGCGCCGACTCTGTCAAACTAAAACAATGCATGCACTGAGACAAAAATGCATTTACCCACCTATCTAAATGTATGAAAGAATGTGAATAAGCCCTATTTCAAAAAACGGTGGAGTGTTCCTTTAACACTTAAAGGATTTTAGCCAAATTATCTGCAACTTAACAGACATTCAGATGCATTTTCACTGACTGGAAAGTTTGGGTTTTGGTATTTTGAAAACATTAAAAAACTTAACATTCTGTTTTATCTTGAGTTACAGTAACTTATTTTGGAACTCAAATAGAGACAACACTTCTTGCTGTGAAACACAGGTTTGCCTCACCCTTTCCACACGACTGAAGCTCGTGTTTATTGTTGGTGAAGCCGTGAGGAAAGGACTCGTTCTCTCTGGCCTCCGCTTGAGCTGTAGATTCTCTGCTCGGTTTCTTCTTTGACGTCGACTCTCAGAGCGGTTTCCCTTTGCCTTGCATGTAGTTATTTGCTCATCCACGCTTAGTGTTTGTCTAAGAAAAACATTTGTTTGAAGTAGTAACTTTAATTTATTGTCCTTAAAGGGCTGGTTGATTATGATTTCACTTTTCTAACTGTAGTTAGTGTGTAATGTTGCTGTTTGAGCATAAACAACATCTGCAAAGTTACAACGCTCAAAGTTCAAAGCAAAGAGATATTTTCTTTCAAAGAAATAGCTTTTTAAGGACTACAACAAACAGCTGATTGGAACTACATAAATTCATCAACTAACCATTCAGAAATGTTCTGTTGCTTCTACATGTTGTCACTTCTTCTTGAGTCTCTCCATCTTTGTCTGACTCCAGTTTGAACATAAAAGGCTAAAAGTTTTTGAAATGTTCAGTGCTTGTGTGAGGTATTCATAGCTGCTAACACACACAACACCCACCCACCCACACACACACCTACCCACCCACCCACCCACACACACACACACACACGCTATATAAAAATATCTGTGGGGTATTTTGAGCTAAAACTTCACATACACACTGGGGACATCAAAGACTTATTTTACATCTTGTGAAAAGGGCATTATACCACCTCTTTAAAGTCACTCTTTATGTAGACAGTAGTATACACACACACATTGAGCAACACAACAAATTATCATTCATTTTAAAACACAATTGCAACAGAAATAAAGTTTTTTTTTTTTTTTTTTACCTATTTGATTTTCACAAAGGGAGTTTAAATCAGGGAAGTAGTTGAAATTCAGTACACAAGGGTGACTTCGGAAAGGACTAACTGGCCCTTCCTAGTCACCCTATATAACCCCTTTATAACATTATATAACCCCATGTAACCCTATATAACCCCATATAACCCTATATAACCCCGTTTAACTCTATATAAACCTATATAACCCCATATAACCCAATATAACACTAGATAAATATGACTCACATGTGATTCACATATAATGAAAGAGTCTTTGAAGTCCGAGACCTAACAGCCCAAACCAAATTCTTGGTCTACCGAGCCGTTGTCCTCCTCTCCCTGCTGTGTGGAGCCGAGTCATGGACCACCAACAGCAGGCGCCGGAGAGCCCTGGAACAATACCATCAAAGATCCTTACGAAAGATTCTGAGGATCAGCTGGGAGGACAGACGCACCAACATCAGCGTCTTGGAGGAAGCCAACATGACCAGCATCACCACTACAATAATGCAGTACCAACTTCGATGGACAAGCCATGTCATCCGCATGCCCAATACACATCTCCCCAAACAGATCCTGTACTCCCAGCTGAAGGAAGGTGCTCGAGCCACTGGTGGGCAAAATAAACGTTACAAGGACAATATCAAGGCCATTCTGAAGAAATTCCATATCACATCAAGCAACTGGGAACCCATTGCACTGGACAGGAGCTCCTGGAAGAAATACGTGTAGGAAGGTGCATTCCATGATGACACAGCACTCCGCCGCGTCACAGAGACAAAGCGAGAGCTTCGCTAGGAGGAAGACAAAAAGGCACAACCACCAACAACAATCACTAACCCCTATATAACACTATATAACCCATATATAACCCCATATACCCCTATATAACAATATATAACCCCATATACCCATATATAACCCCATATAACCCCATATACCCTTATATAACCCCATATACCCATATATAACGCTATATATAACCCCATATACCCATATATAACCCCATATACCCATATATAACCCCATCAGTTCAGTTCAGTTCAGTAATACTTTATTAATCCCCAAGGGGAAATTCTTTGTCACAATTGCACAGTTGCACAGTTGCCCACATGTATAATAAACAACAATAAATATTGTAAAAGCATTTACATTATTTGGATATGTAATAATGATCATATTCATTCAATCTAATGTTCCAATGAACAAGGGAACACATAACAACGAAAGTATTACACATTAATTTTAAAACCGTTCAGATTAAACAAATAATGTTGCACAGCAACCCAAAATATTTAAAATTTAAAACTAACTAATGGTTCCTGTGCCAGACACTCAGAGGGAAGAATTATAAAGCCTAATGGCCACTGGCAGAAATGACTTCCTGTGGCGCTCAGTGGTACATTTTGGAAGAATAAGTCTTGCACTAAACGTGCTCCTGTGTTTAAGTAGCAGATCATAGAGTGGATGGGAGACATTATCCAAGATGACATTCAGTTTGGACAGTATCCTCCTCTCTGACACCACTGTTAAGGAGTCAAGCTCAACCCCCACCACATTACCAGCTTTACGGATCAATTTATTCAGTTTATTTGCATCTGCCACTCTCAGTCTGCTACCCCAGCATGCGACCGCATATAGGATAGCACTAGCTACCACCGATTCATAAAACATCCGCAGCATCGTCCTGTCGATGTTAAAGGACCTTAGCCTCCTCAAAAAATAGAGACGGCTTTGGCCCTTCTTGTAAAGTGCTTGAGTGTTCTTGGCCCAATTCAGTTTATTGTCTATGTGCACTCCCAGGTATTTATAATCCTCCACAATGTCGACAGGGACCCCCCGGATTGATACAGGGGTCACTGGTATATTTGTTCTCCTTAGATCCACAACAAGTTCTTTGGTCTTTGTCACGTTGAGCTGCAGGTGGTTCTGATCACACCATGTAACAAAGTCCCTCACCATAGCTCTATACTCAGTCTCATCACCCTTACTGATACAGCCAACCACCACAGAATCATCAGAAAACTTCTGAAGATGGCAAGATTCTGTGCGATAGTTAAAGTCGGTAGTGTAAATTGTGAAGAGGAAGGGAGAGAGTACCGTCCCTTGCGGGGCCCCGGTGTTGCTGATCATGATGTCTGATACACAGTGTCGAAGGCGTACATACTGTGGTCTACCAGTCAGGTAGTCAACAATCCAGGACACGAGGGGGGCATCCACCTGCATTGCTTTCAACTTCTTACCCAACAAGGCCGGCCGAATGGTGTTGAAAGCACTGGAGAAGTCAAAAAACATGACCCTCACAGTGCTATCCGGCTTGTCCAGGTGGGCGTAGATGCGATTGAGCATGAAGATGATGGCATCCTCTACTCCCAATCGAGGCTGGTAGGCAAACTGGAGTGGGTCCAGTACAGATTTAACTATGGGCCGCAGCTGGTCCATGACCAGTCTCTCCAGGGTCTTCATCATGTGGGAAGTCAGTGCCACGGGTCTGTAGTCCTTGAAGTTACTTGGACGAGGCGTCTTTGGCACAGGAATAACGGTACGTTCACACGGGGCGTCAGCGTCAACGCTTGACGGAAGGCGTGGCTGAAGTTTGGCACTGACGCCATGGTCATAGCAACGTCAGCCAATGAAATTTAAAATGTATCCTCAGTTTGCTGCTCTTGAACAGGATGAACGTGATTGGCTGCCGCCTGGCTACTGTATTTGCATAGAGCGATCCTATTGGCTGACGCTTCAGTCTGCGGCGCTTCACTGGCGTTGCTCGCGGCAGAAGTTGAAAAATTCTCAACTTCTGCCGCGAGGAACGCCAGTGAAGCACCGCCGACGGATCCACAATTCTTTTCGGCAACGCTTGACGTCACCCATTCAAAGTCAATGGGAAGCGTTGACGCTGACGCCCCGTGTGAACGTACCGTAAGGCAAGATGTTTTCCATAGCACAGGGACCCTTTGGAGACTCAGGCTCAGGTTAAAGACACGACAAAGCACTCCACATAGTTGGGAGGCACAGGCTTTGAGCACTCCAGGACGCACACCATCAGGGCCAGCAGCCTTATTAGAGTGTAATCTCCTCAGTTGTCTTCTCACCTGGTCCAATGTTAGACCCCCAGAAGTCAAAGGTGGAGAAGAGGGAGAGCTAGAGTCGTTATGTTGAAGAGGGCTATTTATCTGAGGGCCGGAGGATGGGGGAGTAAGAATCTCCCCGGGGAAAAGAGGAGGACACTGAGGTGGAGGAGGAGGATGGGAGAGTAGTTGGATTGAAGGTAAGCCTGCTGCTGAGTTAATAGGTGGATGGAGTGGAGACACATTATCAAATCTGTTAAAAAACAGATTAAGTTCATTGGCCCAGTCCACACTGCCCTCAACACCTCTGCTGCTAGTCGGTCTGAAGCCAGTGATGTTCCTCATGCCGTTCCAGACCTCCTTCATGTTGTTCTGCTGGAGTTTATACTCCAGCTTCCTCCTATACTTCTCCTTAGCCTCCCTAATCTTCACCCTCAGATCCCCCTGAATGACCTTCATCTCCTCCTTTTTCCCGTCTCTAAACGCCGTCCTCTTGGCATTCAGGATTTCCTTGATGTCCCTTGTTACCCATGGTTTGTTGTTTGGGTAACAATGTACAGTTTTCGCTGGTACAACACAGTCTACGCAAAAATTTATGTAGTCTGTGATACACTCAGTAAGCCCATCTATATCCTCTCCATGTGGCTCACAGAGTGCACTCCAGTCTGTCACCTCAAAACATCCCCGAAGTGTCTCATAATCCTCCTCTGTCCATCTACTCACCATCCTTGTGGTCACCGGCTGCCTTTTCACCAGAGGCACATAACAAGGATTAATATAAACCATATTGTGGTCAGACCTACCCAGAGGGGGGAGGGGGGAAGAGCAGTAAGCCTCCTTCACATTTGCATACAGCAAGTCCAAAGTTCTCTCCTCTCTAGTATGGCATCTTACATACTGGGTAAAATTTGTTAGTGTGGTGTTCATATTGACATGATTGAAATCACCCGAGATCACACTAAGGGTACTCGGGTGTTGAGTCTGTAGTTCAGCTATGGCGGAGTAGATAACGTTACACGCCGATGTCGGGTTTGCAGATGGCGGAATGTAAACAACAACGGCGATGGCATGTGAAATTTCTCGTGGCAAATAGTATGGCCGAATTCCCACAGAAAGTAGTTCAGTGTCCGGGCTACATATACGTTGTTTTACCGTAATGTGACCGGGGTTACACCATCTGTTGTTAACAAGAACAGCCAGACCCCCACCCTTGCACTTACCGCTCTCGATGCGGTCCCTGTCCGCTCGAACAATCTGAAAACCGTCGATGGAGACGTTGTGATCAGGAATATCCGAGTGCAGCCAAGTCTCTGTGAAGCACATTAAACTACACTCCCGAAACTCCCTCTGACTTAGCCCGTTCATCTTATTCGCCAGTGATCTCACATTGCCCATGATGAGAGAGGGGAGACACGGTTTAAATCTCATTCTCCTCAGTCTCTGTTGTCTGAATCCCTCTCTCTTCCCTCGCAATTTCATTCCTCCTCTGCAACCTCTGTGTGTCTTCTTCCAGATCTCTCTGGGGATATCTGTAGGCATAGGCGCCGCGGTTGACTTCAGCGCGATCAGCTGTATCCGATTGTAAACAAGGTGGCCATGAAGTTGCTGCACAACAATTCCATGGTTTTCCAAAACTCTCTCACATTCCATGATGAGAGAAAGTCACGTTAAAATTACTTGTAGACCGCAAAATAAAGTTTAAAATAAATAAATAAGGCAACAAACAACTGGGCAACTGCGACCGGCTGCATGCACAGTGGCGCATGCGCACAACCATTGCCTTACAGCCATATATACCCATATATAACCCCATATAACCCTATATACCCATATATAACCCCATATAACCCTATATAACCCCATATACCCATATATAACCCCATATAACCCTATATAACCCCATATACCCATATATAACCCCATATACCCATATATAACCCCATATACCCATATACAACGCTATATATAACCCCATATACCCATATATAACCCCATATACCCATATATAATGCTATATATAACCCCATATACCCATATATAACCCCATATATAACCCCATATAACCCTATATAACCCCATATACCCATATATAACCCCATATACCCATATATAACCCCATATACTCATATACAACGCTATATATAACCCCATATACCCATATATAACCCCATATACCCATATATAACGCTATATATAACCCCATATACCCATATATAACCCCATATACCCATATATAACCCCATATAACCCTATATACCCATATATAACCCCATATAACCCTATATAACCCCATATACCCATATATAACCCCATATACCCATATATAACCACATATACCCATATACAACGCTATATATAACCCCATATACCCATATATAACCCCATATACCCATATATAACGCTATATATAACCCCATATACCCATATATAACCCCATATACCCATATATAACCCCATATACCCATATATAACCCCATATAACCCTATATACCCATATATAACCCCATATAACCCTATATAACCCCATATACCCATATATAACCCTATATAACCCTATATACCCATATATAACCCCATATAACCCCATATACCCATATATAACCCCATATAACCCCATATACCCATATATAACCCCATATAACCCTATATACCCATATATAACCCCATATACCCATATATAACCCTATATAACCCTATATACCCATATATAACCCCATATAACCCCATATACCCATATATAACCCCATATACCCACACTGTAAAAAATTTAAAGTTGTCTCAACTTATTATTATTTAGTAACTAGTTCCACAGAAATGTTACGTTCACTCAATTTCTCTCTTTAAAGTGTTGCTTCAATTATTATTTTTTAGTTGGCCCAAACTTGACTCCAAATTAAAAAGGTATGTTTGCTCAACTAGTTTTATAGTTCATTCAACTAAAATGTTTTAGTTGGCCCAAACTTGACTACAACTTAAAAAAGTATGTTTGCTCAACTAGTTTTAAAGTTCATTCAACTAAAATGTTTTAATCAGAATTTATTATTTGGGCTTAGCTAAACATTTCTGTACTAAATTTTATACTGAGGTAAACAAAATTATTTTCTGGTGTGTTTAAAAAAAGAGATAAAAACACAAATGAAAACACATTAGCCTTTATTTCACAACAATCTACACAAACTAAACATACAGGCTAAAGTGTTCAGTTGACAAACATTGAATTCAATACTGCCAATTTAATTTTAAACATTTATGGAACTAAAAAACATTTACTAGAGAACAATAAAGCACATTTTAAATTGTAGTAAAAACTACAAACACTAATTAATACATAAAATAATTTGTGTGGTCAAGTTGATTAATCACATTCAAGATAAAAGTTTGTGTGTGTGTGTGTGTGTGTGTGTGTGTATATATCACATTACATGTGTGCGCATATGGGTATATGCAAGGACATCTGCCTTTATAAGCATTGGAACCCCTGAAAAACAACCCCACACCGTAATCCCCCCCTCCACAAAACAGGGATTTCAGGGGTTAGGCTTTGCCCCTTCGTTCCAGTGAAAGGAACTCTTAATGCTTCAGAATACCAAGACATTTTGGACAATTTCATGCTCCCAACTTTGTGGGAACGGTTTGGGGATGGCCTCTTCCTGTTCCAACATGACTGCGTACCCGTGCACAAAGCAGGTCCATAAAGACATGGATGAGGAGTTTGGTGTGGAGGAACTTGACTGGCCTGCACAGAGTCCTGACCTCAACCCCATATAACACCTTTTGGGATGTATTAGAGCAGAGACTGCGATCCAGGCCTTCTCGTCCAACATCAGTGCCTGACCTCACAAATGCACTTTTAAAAGAATGGTCAAAATTTCCTAAACACACTCTTACACCTTGTGGAAAGCCTTCCCAGAAGAGTTGAAGATGTTATAGTGGCAAAGGGTGGGCCAACTCCATATTAAGCCCTACAGATCAGAGTCCTGCACGGGTCTGATTTTGTAAATCCGCACCCGCCCGTACCCGCAGTGTTTCAAACCGCATCCGACCCGTTATCCGTCAACAACACTAATTAAAATCCGCACCCGACCCGACCCGCTTAAAATAGAACCGACATCCGACCCGAACCCGAAATAAAATCAGTTTAGCCAATCACATTATAGACACAATTACAAAAATGTTTATTGCCAGGTCATACAGAAGTTATAACGACAAGAATTAACACAAGGACAACTTCAGCCGAAGCTGTCAAAAGGCCGGTAACTTACAAGAAGAAAACTGAGCAGCCTACAACAGACGCGGCTACAACACTATCTGGCACGCAATATCGTTTAGCCTACATCTGACAATTTTGCGTTCAAACACGCCCTGCACACCACACATACTTAACAGTGTTAAATATGAAAAATACTGTTCGATAGAACTGCTTGCTTTGTTAACTTACCACAGTTATCTGCGTGCTTCCTCGGCGATGAAGTTCCACGGCTATCCAACAACGGCCTTTCACAATATTGTTTTCTTCAGATAACTCCTAATTTCTCCCACACACTGGACTTGACTTTTGATGACGTATTGTCGACAACTTTACAATCTCCACTAGCTATTCTTTTCTTCAACTCCTCAGCATCCATCTCGACGACTGCAAGCAGATCGCGCGCGCGGTTATGAGGATTTTTTTTTAAACTGAAAGTAGCCTAGGTAACGTTATGGATCCTGGGAGGGTGTGGCGCGTGGGCACAAATAAACTGATGTGTATTTCAAATTATTTTATCAACTTGAAATACAGGAATATTTTTGTAGATGTGTTCCTAAAAATATGCATATATTTTTATACGTTTTACGTTTGCATGTGAGTGTTTTAAACCCTGTTTGACCCGTGTTTTCCCCGTGTCCGACCCGACCCGCACCCGTATCCGAACCCGTGCAGGACTCTACTACAGATAAAGAATGGGATGTCATTACGTTTGGCAATATACAGTAGTTTGTGTGTGATTATATATATATATATATATATATATATATATATATATGTACACACACACATTATATACAAACTTTTATGTTAGATGGGATTAATCATGATTAATTGATTTGACCACTAATAACAATACAACAACAACATAACTGGTAACAAAATGATGTCAGAGATATTTCATAAGTATAAAAAGTAATAAAAAACAACAACTGAATATTTGGCATCATAACACTCCAAGTTGTGCAGGGGTGATGTCAAAACCCGATAGTCTGATTCGATTATTAGTGAAATAAGCTCAGTGGTAAACACAATTTGACAATACTTGAATTCTGCAATGTAAACTACACACTCATACACCCCAAACGTTTTTTTTTTTTTTTTATCATTGTAGAATAAAACATCTAAGGATCATCAACTTGTTTACCACAAACCTTATTTCACTAACAAATTGAAAAAGCCTAATATTATTATATATATATATATATATATATATATATATATATATATATATATTTTTTTTTTTTTTTTAAGAAGCATAGGAATATTTTGAGGGAACTAGTGGCAAATTAGTCTTCTGGGTTTTTACGTCATCTCTATACCACCTCTGACCTCTAAACAAGATCATTTCTTTCTTTTTTTACACCTGCAACAGTTTGGTTCTCAGTGACTGAATTCGAGCGGAACACTTCTCACTGTCAAGACCCAGAAATACTTTTTGCACTGCTTCAAAAAGGTACTTCCACTGTTTGGGATAATCAATATATAGAGTGTAGAGCAGTCCAAAAAGCACTCCAAAGGCACTCCATCTGAAACGTTAAGTAGAACTTCTTCCTCCACCACTACAGCGACATCCACCACTGAATCCAGGCCTCCAGCATCAATGACTGTCTCAAGGAGACCAATTTGCATCCCTCTGGTCTGCCTCTCCACATCATTGCCTCTCTGGTTTGAACCACATAAGATAGATGAATAAATTGGAGGGAAAAAGATAATTGTTATATGTGATAATAAAAACAACTGTTCATCAAAACTACTTGAACTTAATTTTCAACCGCTAAATGTAAAAACAAGCGGCAAACATGTCAGTCTCTAATAACGTCATTTATTTAATTCACGAAAAAAGCATTCCATAAAACAAGTATTTTATGAAGTAAATGCTTTGTGCATAAAACAAATGTACCACTTTATTAATCTCCAATGCGCAACGTCTGCTCAACACACATGCATAGTGGTGCTTTCGTCAGTAGTGTTGGGAGATTAGTAGATTACTTTAATGTATTTACTACCTGTCTGGATACTAATTTGTGTTCCGAAGATGAACAAAAGTCTTACAGGTTTTGAACAGCACGAGGGTGAGTAAATAACAGAATGTGTCATTTTTGGCTGAAATAACCCTCTGAAGTGACAGCAGCCTAATAAACATGCTGCAGTCTGTATTATTAATGTTTTAGTAATGAGTAATCTATTTCAATTATATAGTGAAGACTGTGCAGTGTAATTTTTACATTCGATTATATTTCCTACCTGAATATTATTGTTAGACATACCTGGAAACTTTAAAGCACTGTTTTCAAGAAGGTTACACAGGCAAAAACATTGAAAACCTCTTGAAGACTGTTCAAGTTAATATAAATTAAAAGTATTTTTTTATTTTGATAGCTTTAAATTATACGTTAATGTTGAATGACTATAATTAATGGATAAATCAATTTAATAAATATAGCATATTTTTACTAAGTACTATGAATGAAGGCCAATATCACGGATATCTCCATTAAATAGCTGTGTTTCCACTGTCGGGCCAGAGCGGGCATGCTAGTGCGTGCCAGGACCAGCCGCGTTTCCACTGTCACTTCCGGGGCTTGATCAGGCCTCGCTGGGGCTTCCTCGGGGCCAACAGCCAAAGCGGGCCAGCTCAGGCTAGAGGAGTGGTTACGAACAGAGGCGGGTTTACATGAGTCTGGAGACGGCAGCGCCGGATGATTCTGTCAGCATTAAAAACGTATAAAATAATTTACCACAAAACTCACTTTCATGTTTGAATGCCTTCTGTTTGTGATCCGATGTGGATTTTGATCACCGTATAAGGTAGAAATATTTATACGCTATGCAAAATGCACGCTAACCATTACCATAGTAAATATGAATGCTTGAAGAAATCAGACAAATCATAAAGGCTATCACAATTATGTTTTTTTTTTTGGTTTTATTTTATCTGTCAGTAGCCTACGTCTCGTCTCTTTATAGCCTACCAGACTATCATAAAATAAAGCAACCTTTTTTTCGGGAACTTTCTCTGTTTCTATGACTGAAAATATAACTGTAGCCTACTGGGGGAGAGAGCTCCTGACCTCAGGTCGTAGGCTATTTTTGGTGGCATATTTGTAGACATTTTCATATGGGATGAATTTAGTATCAAAATGGTTAACACATGCAAGCACACTTATCAATGAACTTGATACATGTTGCAGAAATGTTTTATCCATGCCTTTCAACTTGCGTGTGCAAAATTCTAAATTGAATGAATGTGAAGCAATTTGTACAAATAGAGACATTTTTGTGAATACAAATGTTTTCCTTTGTATTAGTGTATCATAATTTGCGCATGCAACACAGAAGATGTGCATGTGTGGATCAGGTGACGTGCGTGCATTCATTGATGTCTTGGATGGGTAGTTGTGCACACATTAATAATTAGCACCAGGCCTATTCATTTGTAGTTGTTTGTGTGTGGGTTTTGAAATGCTTAAAAACCGCGAAAAGAAAGTCTCAAAATCCAAATGAATCAAATAAGATCGACTCAGAAAAGATGTCAATGAATGCACGCGCGTCACCTGATCCACACATGCACATCTTCTGTGTTGCATGCGCAAACTATGATACACTAATACAAAGGAAAACATTTGTATTCACAAAAATGTCTCTATTTGTACAAATTGCTTCACATTCATTCAATTTAGACACGATTTGCACACGCAAGTTGAAAGGCATGGATAAAACATTTCTGCAACATGTTTCAAGTTCATTGATAAGTGTGCTTGCACGTGTTAATCTTTTTGACACTAAATTCATCCCATATTTTCATTCTTTCTAAAAGCCCTAACTACCAACAGGGTTCGTACAGATTCTGTAAAATGCAATTCCAGGACTTTCAAGGACTTTTCAAGCACTACTTTTTTGGATTTCAAGGACTTCAATCAGCACTTATCAAACAATATCTTTATTTTATTTTTTTACTCAAATTACACATATATGATATCTAATGATTCATGTCATAGAGATCAATCCATTGACCGCTGTCAGGCATGGGAAATCTCCTTAACCATTGAAAGGATATTGAATTTTTTTTCTATGAATATATGATTGACCTGAAGAATGAAAGTTGTATTATATACTTATCATATACTAAATATCATGCTCATAGCCATGCTCATAGCATATCTCAGGCTGCAGCGTTAATTTAGCTGAAACGATTGCATTTTTTCAACAACATTTTTTTTTGCGATGCACCGAAACCACTTTTTGCAGAACGAGTCCGATACCCATACTTTAATTTTTGGTACTCGCTGATACCAAGTACCGATACCGATACCTGAATTGTCACTGCATTTGTAATTTTTAAATGTATTAGTAGATGAACCAAAAGAATATAAATCATATTAGTTGGCTTAATTTGCTCATCAAATATTTATTTCAGTTATTTTCATGCTTAATTAAGCCTTCTAAAATGCATTGTATGAGATTCTGTTACTGTCACTGTTCATTCTATTGCTCTATCGTATTTTATCTTTCATTTAATAGCCACAGCACATATTTAGAGCTGCTTCAGCAGGGCTCAGTGCTGAGGATGGGGTCAGCGGTTCAAATGTTTAGATACCAGTGAAATATCAATTATTTAATCCAATTTTGATACAACAAAAACTACCAGCCTAATTAATGTGAATTTAAAACATTAGTAAAGACAAGTAAGCAGTCAGTAACAAAATAAGAACAAATAATCAAATTACAAATAGGACAAATAAATAAATACAAAGAAAGGCTACAAATGAAATAAACAGTGTTTTTAGAGTTTTTCAGGTAGATCTAACAGGTACAGAAATTTGAATAAAGTAATCAAATGTGAAAAAACTGCATCATTACTGTATAAGTTAAATATAGACGGATATTTTTGTAAAGTTGAAAAGGTTAGCCTATTTAGTCAAGAGCAGTGAGTAATTGATTTGTCCTTTGTTTGATTAACATTAAAGGGGGGGGGTGAAATGCTCATTTTCACTCAATCTCCTGTTAATCTTGAGTACCTATAGAGTAGTATTGCATCCTTCATATCTCCGAAAAGTCTTTAGTTTTATTATATTTATAAAAGAAAGATAGGCTGTACCGAGTCTTTCCGGAAAAAAAACGAGCGGCTGGGGGCGGGCCCTGTGGGCGGAGCTAAAGCTGTGCTAACGTGCCGATAGCTAACAACACAGGGCGCTTTGATGGCGAACTGCTTTCGCTCTCTTGCTCTGGTCTACGAGTGCGCGCGCGCCCGCGATCTTACCGGAGAAGTGCCCTTAGGACCCATATAAGGAAATTCCGCCCTATCTTAGGTAAGACAGAGCCATACTCGAAAAAAACTTTCCGAAACTTGTGACAAACCGGAAGGAGTATTTTTGGAACAAAAATACTCCTTCAAACGTACAACTTAACTTTTGAAACTTTGTCCATGTTTAGCATGGGAATCCAACTCTTTAACAGTGTAAAAAACTCAGTATGCATGAAACAGCAATTCACCCCCCCCCCTTTAAAAACAGCAGCAGGTTTATTAGACTGCTGTCCCTTTAAGACCGAAGGCATGGACCATTTGAACATGGGCACGTTCACTTGAGACATATAACCGACTTTGTTTACTGCGATACTCACCAAGACAGGCGTTTTTACATAAACTTGTGTGAATTCGTCCATTCAAGCGCAAGACATGAAAGACGTTAATATACACGCGCTCTCTATCAAGACGTTGGTTTGCGGGGCGCGCGCTTCGGATGTTTGCGTTCATTAAAATTTTTGACCGGCAAACGTCCTGTAATAATGTAGGGAACCACTCATTATACATAAATCAGGTAACAGTTCATGTTTTACTTTACTTACATAACTGTTATACGATTTAGTTTTAATCCAAATAACACGTAGCCTACTGAGTGAACGATCATCAAGAGCATTCAACAGAAGTGCGCGCTCTCTCTCTCTCTTCATTTAACGTTAATAATAAGCTACATGCCTCGTTTTATTTTCTTTGCCATTGACATCCGACTGAACTACAAACTTTCCACTGATGTCTGTTTAAAGGGATGTGCTCGACCAGCTCGCGCGTCTGTGCCGGTGTGCGCTCAATCCACCGCGCGTTTTTCTCTCATCAGCTCGCGCACCACAGCTATGTGTTATTATACACACGCTACCATTTTTACGAGTACAGCTCGGTATCGGTGCATCCCTATTTTTAATAATTCAAGCACTTTTCAAGCACTTCTTCAAAAATAAGGCTGTTTTCAAGGGTTTTCCAGGACTTAATTTTCAAAAAGTCAAATTCAAGTACTTCAAGCACTTTAAGCACCTTGTACGAAACCTGTACCAAATAAACAGAAACAGACGCGACTGAATAAGTGTGTGTCCTCTTTCTAATGTGAAATAGATCTAAAAGTAGGCTAAACCACTTATTTATGTGTGACTAATATGCAATTTTGACACAAATGAATGTTTAGCCTACCTGTGGTAAAACATAGATGACTAGGTTTTTAATATTCAAGTAAACAACAAAAATGCCAGCAAACGGTCGCTTTTATCACGTTTATTTTGCGATCACGCTGTTTCCAGTGATTTCTTTCCGATTAGTTTTCTGACAAAATTCCATTTGTTGGTGAAATGATGTGTTTATGTGTCATTGCTCCAAATAGGCGTGTTTTAGGGTGTATTCACACCAGGAAAGTCCGATAGTTCACTTGCTTTGGTCCGGACCAAATAGAATGTTGATTTTTTTTGTTTGGTACGGTTCGCTTTTACACTGCTCTTTTTGCAAGTGAACCAAAATGTGTAAACAAAACCACACGTGTGCTAAGGTCGTCCATTCATTGGACAGGAATTCTCAAGCAGGGAAAAGCAGGAAGTGCACAAACAGGCTCAGCATGGAGATATTTCGTAATGTAATATTTGTTATTTTACTGATTTGGTGTTATTCTCTACAAACTCAATATGAAGAAACTATATGGTATAGATAAAAGGCCGCCCGCACTGATAATTGATTGCTTGGGTCGTTACATGCGCTTCGTGAGGCACACTAGCGCACACACTCACGCAAGGTCTCTCGCTCTCTGCCGTGCGCGCGCTCTTGCTCGCTCGCTTTAGACACCATTATGCCAAAATGTCCGTTTTGTTAAGTATCCTCATAAGAGCAGTTAATTAGAAAGGCGCAGTTCTCTTACGAGAGGTCTCTCGTATTGCGTAAGGTTAGCTTACGCATCGGGAAAGTCTTCTTTCTTCGAGATCTGAAGCCAAAAAATTATCCTTAATTTTGTATACATTGTCAACGCAGTGCAGCAGCCAACAGACCTAGGCAGGCTGTATAAGCGTGCTCATTGGCTGCTCGGCGGCAACTGCTTAAGCCTATCGGTGAGCGCTCTGAACGCGGCAACCAATGAGGGCGCTTCGCGCCCTCCACACCCTTCTAACCGTCAGAATGGGTGTGGCCAGCGTGTATATATTCAGCGCTCATAGGCCACAATTCTGATTTTCTTGTCTTCAGCGACGCTCTTCGCATCGCTGGATCTTGAGAGCCGCCGCCGTTGAAACCAGCGACCAGCAAGCTTAGGACAGCGCCTGAGGAAGCCGGCCGTCTTCGCCGCCTTCAGCCATCCGTGCCTGCTACGCTATCCGGCGACATATCCTTTACATTATTACTGTTTCTGTGTGTACTCTAAAAGAGCATTTTTGCGGCTCGTGCCGCTCCCCGCTCAGCAACGGAGACCGCCACCTCTCTGCGCTCTCCGCCTGGGCCGCGGGCACGCCGCCACCGCACTCTCCGAGTGTGAAGAGCTTTCAATGTCGACCCTGCGGGCTCGACTTGAAGCTTTCGACCAAGCTGTCGCTCCGCCTGTCCCTGCCGGGCCGCGCAATAAGAAGCGCCGCTCGCAGCGACCACCGGAGACTGTTGTGACTGAGGAGCTCGCCTCGAGCTCTCTCTCGCCCTCTCCCTCCCGGCCGCTCAACCGCCGGCTCTGCCCGCGCCGCCGCCGCGTCAGGAGATGAGGCGAATGTGATAGATACCCGTACTCTCCCTCTGTTCGAGCCGTGCAATACGCCGCTCACAAGGGATGGCAGAAGCGGACGGTCTCGGAGCGAGTTTCCTCTCCCTCTGTTCGAGCCGCGCAAACTGAGCCGCTCACGAGGGATGGCAGAAGCGGACGGTCTCGGAGCGAGTTTCCTCTCCCTCTGTTCGAGCCGTGCAATACGCCGCTCACGAGGGATGGCAGGAGCGGACGGTCTCGGAGCGAGTTTCCTCTCCCTCTGTTCGAGCCGCGCAAACTGAGCCGCTCACGAGGGATGGCAGGAGCGGACGGTCACGGAGCGAGTTTCCTCTCCCTCTGTTCGAGCCGCGCAAACTGCGCCGCTCACAAGGGATGGCAGGAGCGGACGGTCTGAGCTCTCTTTACGTTACAAGAAAGCTACTCCGTCCTCGCGCTTCATCGGTGAAAGGGGAACAGAGTGTTTTCGTCCCGCCGTGGCCTGGACTATAACCTCCATTCTCACACATTTCTCAGTCCCCTCTTAAGTTCAGGCGACTGGAATTGTTACTATTGCAGTATACGAGCCTGTTATAAATACAGGCTCGCCTGCAAGCAAACGCTGTCACAAGACATGATACTAATGTATTCTCCGCTGTGGCTCAGTGGCGAAATCCTAGACTGTCAAGCTAGAGACCGGGGTTCGGTCCCCGCTCTCGCGGCAGTTAAAGTTTATGCTGTTCGCTTCTCCGAGCTCGCGGCCAGTTTTTCTTACATACAGAAAACAAGCCCGCTCTCTCCCTCGTTGGGCCGCGCAGATTGCGCCGTTCAAGGGATGACAAAGCGGACGGTCACGAGCAGCGTTCAGCGTCCGCGCCTCACTCACCGGCGAAAAGAGAAGAGAGTGTGTTAGTCTCGCTACGGCTGGACAACCGCCAATCCTCACACATTTCTCAGTCCCCTCTTAAGTTCAGGCGACTGGAAATATTACTATTGCAGTAAACGAGCCTGTTTTAAACACACACTCGCCTGCAAACAAACGCCGACGCGACACATGAGGTCGCTTTTTATATGCTCGCGCTAACTGAAAGCTTATGTGTTTTCCCTGTGGCTCAGTGGCAGAATCATACGCTTTCATGCGAGAGATCCGCGTTCGATCCCAGCTCTCGGGGAAAATAAAATTTATGCTGCTTGCTTCTCCGAGCTCGCGGCCAGTCTTTCTTACTTACAGAAAGCGAACCCGCCCCTCGCACCACACCTTCTCAGGGTGCTCGAGTATTTTTGAGCTTCTAAACACGAGAGAAGAAAAGACGGTTAAATCCCGCAGCCCTGCGGCTGGACCACCGTCGAAGCTTAACGCTCTGTCAGTCCCCGTTGCCACGGCTACTGCAGCTGTTTACCCCGCAGTCAACGAGCCGGTATCTACCCGCTCGCCTGCGCGCATCCACCGTTCTCACGGCAACCCAGAAAAATTTCAAAAGAGCATAATGTCTGGTTGCACGGCTGACGCCGTATGTGTTTCTAGTACAGTGAATGTGCCCACGTTTCTGTGTTCACCCCTGTACACAAGCACTATACATCCCGTGTCTCTCACAGAGCCCACTCTCATGAAGCAGGCAAAAGCCGCTTTAGTGTTAAAAGTAGGTCACGTGTCCACTTCTCCGTGCCCACACCTACTCACTGCCCGCTCTGTCACACGGCCTCGCACGACCGGTCATGTTTTAATTGTGAGTACTGTGCCCGCCCTCGAGCGCTCACACATACTAACTACATTTTCGCGCCTCACACTATATGTTCCCCGTCCAAAGCCACCGGGACACTGTGTGTAAAACGGCCAGCTATCGCTACGTGCGATCCGCCGTTTCTAACCACCAAGAGCGCGCGCGCCGCGCCCGCCCCTGAATGTAACTCCTGTGCCCGCCCTCGAGCGCTCACACATACTAACGAACATTTTCGCCCCCGACGCCGCCATCGCGCGTCGCGCCTCACACTTTATGTTCCCCGTCTAAAGCCACCGGGACACTGTGTGTAAAACGGGCAGCTATCGCTGCGTGCGATCCGCCGTATCTAAGCACCAAGAGCGCGCGCGCCGCGCCCGCCCCTCCGTTTCGAGCTCTCGAGCCCGCGATGCGCGGCGATCGGAGCCCGGAGGCCATTCTGCCCCTGGCTGCACACGCAAAAGCGTGGGAAACTATTCCAGGCGCATCAGAAGGGGTGCTAAGCACAGTAAAACAGGGCTATACTCTGCTGTTCGCTCGCCGCACTCCGCGCTTTCAAGCGCGTATCAAGACCAGAGTGAATGGGGAAGTAGCACATCTACTTCGAGCAGAAATAGCTACACTTCTGTGCAAAAGGGCTATAGAACCGGTTTCCCCTTCCATGAGCGAGTCGGGCTTTTACAGCCGTTATTTCCTCGTTCCCAAGAAGGACGGAGCTCTCAGACCAATTTTGGATCTGAGACGTTTGAACGAGGCTCTTATGAGAAGACCGTTCAAAATGCTCACAACCAGAAAAATTCTCGCGCAAATTCGCCCGAGGGACTGGTTTATATCTCTCGATCTAAAAGACGCGTGCTTTTCAGATCCTGATAATACCCCGTCACAGGCCATTCTTGAGATTCGCCTTCGACGGTCCGGTATATCAGTACACGGCCCGCCTGTCGACACAGCGCGCGCGCTGCATTCGACGCCTGGCCGCGTCCCTTCGGCCGGGCAGCACCGTACCTCTCAAAACATTTCAGAGGTTACTAGGTTGTATGGCCTCAGCCGCAGCAGTGCTTCGGCTGGGTCTTTTACGAATGCGCCCGCTACAACGCTGGCTGAATGCCCGAGTGCCTCACAGAGCATGGGCTTCCGGCGGTATCCGCATCAGAGTGACTCAGAGCTGCGTTTCAGCTCTGAAGCCCTGGTTAGCGGCCGACTGGTACCAGCGGGGAGTGACAATGGGAGCTATCTCACACCGCAAAGTTATCTCGACGGACGCTTCCACCTCAGGCTGGGGCGCTCTGTTCGAGGGCAAACCGGCTTTTGGCCTGTGGTCAGACCGGGAAAAATGCCTCCACATAAACTGTTTGGAGATGATAGCGGTCGAGAACGCGCTCAGGCGCTTCCTCCCATTCATACGGGATCACCATGTGCTAGTCCGCTCGGACAACACGTCCGTGGTATCCTATGTGAACCGACAGGGCGGTGTCAGATCCAGGAATCTGTGCAGGCTGACAGAACGCCTTCTCGTGTGGGCTTACCGCTCGCTGCGCTCGCTGAGAGCCGCGCACGTGCCGGGCCACCTGAATGTCGGTCCAGACAGACTGTCCAGGGACAACATTCCCCCGGGAGAATGGTCTCTGCACCCCCAGACAGTCCAGTTTCTCTGGCGCCTATTCGGCAGAGCGGAAATCGACCTCTTTGCGTCGAAAGACAATGCTCAATGCCCGAAGTTTTATTCGAAGAGCGAGGACGCGCTGTCCCAGACATGGCCCAGCCTCCCGCTGTATGCTTTTCCTCCGATCTCCCTGTTGCCACAGGTCATTTCGAGGATCAGAGAAACGCACCACTCAGTGCTGCTTATAGCCCCGCGATGGGAAAACCAAACTTGGTACCCAGAGCTAGTGAGGCTGTCGCACTCACCCCCATGGCCGATCCCGGTGAGAAAGGATCTCCTCTCCCAAGCCGGTGGATCGATCTGGCATCCCCATCCAGAGCGCTGGTCGCTGCATGCATGGGTGATCAACGGATACCCGTTGACCTGTCAGAAGGGGTCGTGAACACGATCACACAGTCGAGAGCCCCCTCCACGAGACGGCTCTACGCGTCTAAATGGTCAGTGTTTTCTAAATGGTGCGCTACTAAAAACTTGGATCCGCGCGCATGCGGGGTCCCGCGGGTGCTCTCCTTCTTACAAGAGCTGTTGGAAAAGGGCAGATCCCCTTCCACGCTCAAAGTATATGTGGCCGCTATTGCAGCGTTCGCTGAGACGACGCGCGGCCGGGCAATGGGAAGGAATGAGCTCATTATCCGCTTCCTCAGAGGAGCTAGACGGATGAATCCCCCGCGGCCCCCCTCGGTTCCCTCGTGGGATCTGTCCTTGGTCCTAGCGGCCCTAGAGGCTTTTCCCTTTGAACCGCTTGAATCCGCGGATCTAAAGTATCTGTCGCTTAAAACCGTTTTTCTGATAGCTCTGTCTTCAGTCAAACGAGTGGGTGATTTGCACGCGCTATCTGTTAGCCCTGCATGTCTTGAGTTCGGGCCGAATGACTCAAAAGTCATTCTCAGACCGAGACACGGTTACATCCCCAAAGCGATTGGAACCCCGTTTAGGGCACAAGTTATGTCCCTCTCGGCTCTGCCAGCATCCGACAGTGGGGACAGTGATAACCTCCTATGCCCTGTCCGGGCGCTGAGAGTTTACATCACGCGCTCCGCCGCTTTCAGGCGTTCAGAGCAGCTCTTTGTTTCCTTCGGCGGACGCACCAAGGGTCTTGCCGCCTCGAAACAGAGCTTGTCCAGGTGGATAGTGGACGCGATAGCAGCAGCTTATGCCTCCAGACACCTGCAGTGCCCTCTGGGCTTCAGAGCCCACTCCACTAGAGGCATGGCCTCGTCGTGGGCCTGGTCCAGCGGAATTTCTAATCACGGTATTTGTATGGCGGCGGGCTGGGCCTCCCCATCAACATTCGTGAGGTTTTATAACCTGGAAGTTCCTGCCCTACGGGCAAAAATACTGTCAGCATAAGTGACATGTATGCTCTGCCCAGCTCCCGTGTGCAGACTACGTTCATATGCTGGCGCTATTCTGGTACTATACTCAGGGTGAAGTGTTTGACTCAGACCGGCTGATCCGCTCTGTTTCCTATTTCCCGTTACGCGCTGTTGTCGGTGCTGGCCCGCGCTGCTGGCCGCCCGTATTATTCTCTGTCGCGCGGGAATTTTTCCCTTCATGTGAGACCGACTATGTCGTTTTTCTCCTACCCTTATGAGTGCTTATGTACTGTATGGGCTCGCTCTGCCGGCCCTACTATTTGTACTGTTATATGTTTATAGACCGGCCGCGCCGCTCTATTTCATATGCTGCATGAAGTGCCTGTACTGCGCTGGCCACATTTCCCAGCAGAGTGTTTTCCCCGGTTTCCCTGGGATTCATGGGCTGGATGCTCGGCGCACACGGCGTTGACAAAGGGTTCCCGATGCGTAAGCTAACCTTACGCAATACGAGAGACCTCTCGTAAGAGAACGTACTCGGTTACTAATGTAACCTCGGTTCTCTCTAGAAGAGGGAACGAGTATTGCGTAACCTGCCGTGTCGCGCCACGAGCTTTTGCGCTTCAGACTGCGAAAACCAGAATTTTAGCCTATGAGCGCTGAATATATACACGCTGGCCACACCCATTCTGACGGTTAGAAGGGTGTGGAGGGCGCGAAGCGCCCTCATTGGTTGCCGCGTTCAGAGCGCTCACCGATAGGCTTAAGCAGTTGCCGCCGAGCAGCCAATGAGCACGCTTATACAGCCTGCCTAGGTCTGTCGGCTGCTGCACTGCGTTGACAATGTATACAAAATTAAGGATAATTTTTTGGCTTCAGATCTCGAAGAAAGAAGACTTTCCCGATGCGTAAGCTAACCTTACGCAATACTCGTTCCCTCTTCTAGAGAGAACCGAGGTTACATTAGTAACCGAGTACGTTTTCTGCAATTGGGGCGGTTCATGTTCACACCGTAAACGAACCGTACCAGAGTTCGTTTGGAACCGTACCGAGACCACCTCTTCAGCTGGGTCTCGGTTCGATTGTTTGGTCCGCACCCGAGTTCGATTGCTGTATTCACACCTGCCCAAAAGGTCCGCACCAAGGGGGGAAACGAACTAGAGTTCGATTCAATCGAACCAAACGAGGCAGGTGTGAATACACCCTTAGTGAAGCGCTGTGGAGCTGGCCCGACAGTGGAAACGAAGCAGATTTTGGGCCCGGTGCTACTGGCCCGAGGCTATTAGCCCGGCACGGCCCTTTTAAAGCCCTGGCTCGCACTGGCCCGACAGTGGAAACGCGGCTAATGAGTCAGGAAAGAGTCATTTTTCTTTTTTTGTCCTTTTGTTCAATGACTGACTGCAGCAGATTTTTTAGGCTGCTGTCAGTTTACATGACCCTGATCTGACAAACATCACATTTTTTCCCAACCCTATACAATAATTTAAGAGTTTTTAAATAATTTAAGACTTTACAAGGTCGCTCACCAAATATGGGCGTTCAGAACATTGTGTTTTTTGTCCTTTTAAGCATGAAAGAGAACTCAATGTGCTATTGGCATTGCTGTCTAAAGTGGCTTTCTGTGTGCTCATGTCAGATGTTCACAGGGAGACATTCAGGACACCAGCAACAAATTTCTCTTTTGCATCTTATCGCGCTTGATAGTGTGATCATATAGCCTACTATAACGCTAAAGGATGACAGGAAAGAATAGATGCAGCATTAACTGCGTTAAAGACGTTTAACGTGTAAAAAAAAAAAAAAAAAAGAAAATAACGCGTGAATTTTGACATCTCTAATACAAAATATTTATATAAAACCTCTCAAGTAGCAGTTTTGTTTTGCATTTTTACTTACCTGAATCGTCTTTACTCTCGGTATATTTTCTCTGAGATAAAACTGAAGACCTCTGAGTGCTGCTGACCTTCGGTGCATTGCTATGTCTGTGGTCTGCATTCAAAAAACATAGTTTACATTAATATTTACAAATGACTTCGTTTTAGCAGCAACTAGAATGTACAGTGGTCAGAAGACATCTTATTAACTCACAAGAATATGACATAATGACATAACCAACATATGATGCATCATATGCTGTGTTTTCATTTTTCTTTAGTGTGTTATGTACTGTATGTACTGTAGCGGTTTGTGCATAATATCTGCAAAGTTACAAAGCTTTGTGTAACATTACCAAAAATACATAAGAGTATCCGATTGATCGGCTTTGCATTTTCAGAATCCAACTCATCTGGTAAAACTGATATCATTACTGTCTTTGTAATTGCTTTGGAAGCTGAAGCTTGTGATTTTGGTAAGGGGCATGACATTTCCAAAACACGCTTGAGGTGTTCGGCCAATCACAACGCACTGGATCAGCGGGCCAATCAGAGCACACACTGTAGGCTTGTTCGACTTGAACGACTTGTTCGCTGCACAGACCGATCGGTAAATTACATCAAAGTACTGCGAGATCGATTATTAGAGACCAGACGGCTCCACGGTACTTTGATGTCATAAACTGATTGGTCTGTGCAGCGCCAGTTCAAGTCGAACAAGGCGAAGAAATTTACGCCTTTTTGAAAGATGGGGCATGGATATAATTTATCATGATAATTATCGATATTAACTGACAATTTTTATTGTGTTATTTTTTAGCAATATTGCACAGCCTTACACACAAATATTTAGTAAATGCAAGCGTGTGATATTATCAGTGTGATAATTTACCTGCTCATCTAGGCTTGTTAGCACAGCTTTCAACTCATCTTCATTATCGCCTCTTCTGGAACGATACATCGCAATCAAACCTTTGGCATTGACTTCCAGGGATTTGTGGAAAGTTGAGTTCAGCTCAACACCAGTGATTCTTTTAAATTCTGCATAGACCTGGAAAACAAAATTTGATAACACAAGTAAACATTAAGGACAATGTGCAGATTTGAAGCTCTGTGTTTTGAAACAACTTTGCATGTTCTTTGTTTGACTTCACACCATTTTACAATGGACCGTATTTGTTCATATATGCCTAAAAAGAGAACCAAAGATTTTTTTTAACCACCTTCTAAAACAAATGCTCCAAATGAGCCAAGTGTGAAAACGGCCTTAAAATAGGTTAACTTAATACTTGCTAAACGTACTTGTTGTTCCAAGAAAAGTGCTGGCCATCTTAGTCTGATCGTAGTGACAGGTGGTTGATCAGAAATCACCTCGCGTCTTCTTAGGGAGAAGGTCAGGTCCATTTTGGCATCGACTTGGGTTAGATTTACATTCTTCTTCTTGAGTTCTTCTTCAAGCCACATTCTCTCCCCCTCCAGTGCTGCTTCATCAAGTCCAGTTGGGAAATCAGGAAGAAAGTTGATTTCTGCCCTTTTCGGTTTTTTGAGTGTTCCACCTTGTTTACCTCTTTGTCTCTTGTTGATCTGTACTTCACTACAGCCTGTAGAGCGCAGTTTCTGTCGATAATTAGCCATTTTGAACTTTAAACTCACTTTCCATCCCTGCCATCCAGTACCAGGCCCTGGTTCACTGAGGCATGAATGCTTCACGACTAAAGCTTTAGCGACTTTTCATTTCGCGAGTTACTTTTAGAGGTTTTTCACTTTTTCCATATTTCCTTTTCTTAGCCTTAGTTCAAGCTCATAGGAAAAGGTAGGTATAGTAAAGTTGGCTGGCCATGGACCTAAACGTTGACACTGGCTGAAGGAGGCTGTGGACCCAGAAGACATGCTTGCCGTGTCCAAGGTGAAATCAGATACAGTGTCATCTTGAGCTGACGTTAACTCAATCTCCCAAAACACTTTAAGAGTGACTTTGTCATCAGGCAGGTAACTAATGTCATTCAGATTACAGAGTTGATTGCCAAATGCAGGGTCTTCAAATTGAAGTGTGATGCCACGTGTAATTTCAAGTTTTTGACAGATGATATCCTTCAGCTCTTCCAGTGATGATGGCTTTCCAGGAAGGTCAAGCCTCTGAATGTTTTCTGGGCCCAGTATAACACGAAGCAACATGGTTCTAAAGGATACCTGTACAGAAATATAAGAGACAGTAACATAATGAAATCAATCAGATCATCATATAGTTATATAAAGTATTAGTGTTTGTAGGTCTGCACATTACTTACTAGCAATGAATATACCTCTTGAGACACACCAGATGCTTTCCTCCAACTTTGTACACTGTAAGAGGGTAGAAATCATTAAGTTCTTTGAGAAGCTTTACGTGTAGTTCTCCAAAGGCACTTCCAACAACTTCGTAAGCACGAAGATGCTCAATGTTCCATGAAGCCAGGCTTTTCAGAATCAACGAAACCTCACCATCAGTGATCAAAATATTCTGGATGATGCTGAACTCTGGTAATCCTGAACATGAACCAACAGAGACAGCTAAACCCTTTGTGTAAGTTGTTCCATGAACAGTTACTGCTGTAGCAAAAGAAAGAGTGTTCCGACACCCAAGCTTTCTTTCAATGGCAGTCTTCAGGTTTGGTTCAAGTGAAGCTGCTCTGATGGTTTTGACCTTGCTGACTTGTAGCACTGGTTTAAAAAAACTAGATGACTCTAGGACATATGCCAGCATCAGTTGATGTCGATTTGCTAAAGTTTTCAGGATATTTTTGGTATTCTTGCTGTCACGAACGATCCTTTTAAAAAAACTATGTTTTGATTCAAATCTCATAGTCCACATGTCAAGCAAGGGCCCAAAGCAGCGGATAAGATGAGTGTAATGTTCAACAAAGTGGTGCTTGGGTTTAAGCTTTTCATTTGGAAAAGCCTCTTTGAACAACTGCCTATGATCAGAAATTTTTGAGTCCAAATAGCACAGTGAATCTTCTGAAAAAGTTGGTGAGGTTAAAAGCTCAACTATGTCCTTAAGGTCCATTAAAACTTGCCATGCCTTTTGTTCTTCAGGTACAAGTCTGCCTGCCTATCATAAACGGAAGAAGTCTCAACAACGTCCAATTCTCATGGCCGTTACCACCAATACTTTTCTTTTTGTCAGATGCAAATGTTTTTGGAATTTTTTGTGGCTTATTTACCTTATCAGTATGGTCATATGGAAATAACTCAATGATGTTGTTAAGCTGGTCCAATGTGAGAATCTTTTCAGAAATCTGCTTCCGCAAACAGAGAGCAATTTCAAAAGGGACAATCCCTTCAAAAAAATCATGGAGTAAATCCGGAGGGAATCCAGTTACTGGATGAAAATAAGACAGGTGATCTCGCAAAACCCTAACCCTAACCCTAACAGCCTCGCTTCACACCATTAACATCTGTCAATTTTTCATTAGATTTTAGCTGCTCCAAATTGGAATCATGCAATTCTGGTGTCCTTAATTGAAAGTTTCCTTCTTGTACTTCAGTTGTTTGAATCTCACTCTTAGAGGCTAGACAAAACCGACAGAATTTATCCACCAGAAAGTTTTCATAAAACCCTGCCAGACCATGGGCACCAAGATTATCAGCTGAAACGACAAAAATGGTTCCTTTGATTTTTTCACCCAGCTGCTCTACAAAAATGCCTTCTCTCTCAAGAATCTTTAAATCATTGAGCAGAGGACCAAAGAATCTCTCATAACCAAATTCTTTGACATTGTCACTTTTTCCCAGAAGGGCCAACTGAATGGAATCAAGGTTTGACCGAAAATGTGGTGGCCAATTGAGTATAACCCAGTAAACAGCTGTTATCTTGTTTTTTTTTTTACGCGAAGTACCCAGTGGGTTGGCAGTTTCAAAATCATCAATGTACAAGCCTAGGCTCAAATGCAAATCTTCATTTTGAAAAAGTTTGTTTCCTTTATAATAGTGTTCATCTCTGAATGAAGTATATAATCCAGTTGTTTCCGTTGAAGAATTGAAAGTGTTTTCAAAAACTTCGGATCGGCTTAATAAAGTATTTAAAAGTTTTAAAATAGGAACATAGACAAATGACTTTTTGTTTGGTCTTTCAAAAACGTATTCCACGGGTTCAACTACAGTAAAGTTGTTTTTGAAATATGCTAATCGTTTGTGGTGTGTTGCCAGTGACCCTTTTCCACTAGGTTAGATTTATGTATGACTTCAGATATTTCTGAAATTACAGTTTCATTAACAGTACAATTGTTTCTTTGCAAAATGTCCTTAAAGAGCAACTTGCAGGTTAGAAGACCCAACAAGTCAATGTATAGAAAAATAATGTAGGAACTAGATTTTCTTTAAAAAAAACGTATAAATATGCTGCAGTGGCTTCTGGAGTCGTTTTTGTGAGAAAATTTTACTTCCGCATCTGAAAATGGGCGTGACGGGCGAGAGTCGTGACGTAGCACGAGGGAGAGCGGTCGATTCAAACAACAGGGAAATATGGATTGCAATGACATTTCGGACGCTGAGGAAATTGTTTACGGACCACAGCCATACAATTATGAGCCTGCTAGGCTGCCAAGTGAGCAGGGACAGGCCAGGATTAATGTTAGACAGAACATATTGGAACTTACAATAACAGAAACTAAGCTTTGATCAGGCGTTTGTCATGCTCATTAATATCCGCCCAGACTAACCTTACGTGATATAACTTAGCGGTTTCTCATCGAGAGACAGAGAGATATTTATTCCTGCTAACATTTTTTGTTCCATAGGTGCTTGTGTGGGAAATGCGAGGCAATGTTTACAGCTGAGGAAAGTCAGTGTTGCAGGGAGGTGGATGCATACTGGGCCTTAGTGGAAAATGCCAAACTTCCATGGTTGCAGTTAGTGTTACTACAGTAAAGCCATGGTGAATGTTGCTGATCTGTGGACACTGGATAGTTCGTTCATTCATTGCACAATGTTTATTCCTGGTTTTCACGTCAGCGCTGTTTGATCCGTTAATAACGGAGAAATGTGAATATTTCTCACTAGATCTCGCAGCGATGTTATTACTTCAGTGGCGAATTCTTTATTTACTGGATCTCGCAGTTAGGCTACAGTGTTGCTTGATCAGGCTCGCGCTGCACTGGTCCAAACTGATAAATGTTCCACACAAACACAATAACGAGTAGCTCAGTTTCGTTCCGCTTACATTGCGTTTGCCAGTTGATGTTGTGCTCGCGCCTACATCCAGCGGGAGAACCCGAAGATGCGGGCACTGAAGGAACCGCACCAGCTCTGAGTCTCACCCGGTTCTTACTTCGGTATCCCATGTTGAACTCCTTCATATCGCCGGGACGATAATCCTCCGATCTGAAGTGAACGCTACACACGACCGCGTTTTCCGAAGCCGACGCGGAAGAGAAATCCCGTCTCTTCACCTGAACAACCCGCACCCAGGCACGAAAGATAGATAGCACCGTCCTTTTTCCTGTTAGGAAACCGGTGGACTCGATGTCCTGACAGGCTGGAGTTTTTGCAAGCTCCACAAACACATAAATTTACCATGACGATGATAAATTGAAATACAAAAACTACTGAAAACACACTGACTCACGACCGCTCTTACTGAATACCACCCTACTCTGCACTGAGCTGCGGCAGAACACAGCACACGTCTCCCTCGTGTGACCGTAAAATGACGCGATGTTGAAAAAAAAGCGGTTTGTACGAGCAGTCAAAGAAACGCTCACTTTATCTACTAAATTGGTGTCATTATGTCGTTTTAAAACATTTTAAATCCTGCATTATCTTTTCATATGGTATTTTCATACACGGTTATATATTCATTTAGATTTTTTTTTTTACCTGCAAGTTGCTCTTTAATAAGCCTAACTGTATGCAAGCTTGAAAAAGACAGTAAATCGTTAAGATTTTCAATTATTACCTGAATGGCATTAGTGGATAAATGAAGAACTGTTTGCATACACAGTAATAGTGCTGCAACTTTGTGTTCCAATGACGTATTACAATCTAAAGAATCATTCTCGCTAGTGGTGTTCACAAGTAGAGCATTAGTTTCCTCAATATCCTCACTCCCCTCTTCAGTTACAAATTGTTCGCAATGCGTTAAAACAGATTCTTTTAAATCCTGTGGAGTTCGTTTACTATGTTTGCGATTTCTGTGCGTTTTAAAAGTTGACAATATATTGGTTTCAAATGTACAGTTTGCAAAAGGGCATGCTACAGTCTCATGTTGCTTTAGATGGCTTGCAAGATGGCTAAAATGTGTCTTTTCCTCACAGATGTCACTGAACTCGCAAACAGAGCAACCGAATGTAGAAAACTCTTTCACTTTTTTTTCGGAGTGAAATCTTGCCAGATGAGTCTTTAACGCACCTTTGGTTTAAAAAGTTCACACACAATGTGTGTAAATGCAGTGGAGTGTTCTCGTCACGTGCCAGTGCTCAAGAAGATAGTGTTTTAGGAGAATTGATTGGCTTTTGGCTGTAAACTTGCAATGGCGACAGAGCATCACGTTGGCCACACCCTGATGGAGAAGTACAATTGATCACAAAAAAATAAAACTACAATTGATCACAAAAAAAAGTGCAATTGATCACAATAAAATTAAATGACCTTTAATTAAATTATTTAACATAACTATATTAGTTCGGGCTATTTCCTTAAATTTGTTATGAAACAGGAGTTGCAACCAATTTTACTCCATATTGTAATATATTTAGGCTATAATTGAAATATACTTAGGCTATAGTACAATACAAAGTGTGTCAAAACTAATATAAATCACTTAGTGCACGAATTTGAGTACACAAAATAATAGTATCAGCTGATTCACAACCTAGGAAGCTTATTGAGACATCCATTGATAACGGCGTTGTGAAATGCCGTTCTCAAGAGGTCAAAACGCGGTTTTAAAATGAGCGCCATTTTATCGTAGCTGCAACGTTAGATATTCAGGTTATGTCGGTCTCTTCACGGGACCATTGCAAAAGTTTTCACAATCTTATCTGCATTAATCACACTCACATTACCCTAAAATAGCGTATTAATGTGTTTAACATTGCACGTTTCATAGATTTCAGTTACTCGCATCGCATCCATAAAAGTAGGCCTTAACGTTAACTTACATGGGCTTTAATGATGAGAGAAAGACCGCATTCTTTTCACGTTACGTAAACACAAAAAATATCACACAACATACCGAAATTAAACCTATTACACGTTATAGTAGTACATTTTACATGTTTTATTAATCAAACGAGTAATATACAACGTTCCCTTAGCTAAACGTAAGGTAAACGTTACGTTACATGGCGGCCTTCCCCTCGGACATAAGTTAGGCCTAACGTTTTATGGTTTTAAAATGTAACTTACGCCTATAAATATCCACACAAAACAACGAATATGTTTAGGTGGTACGATTATGTTGTACATAAGTTTTTGTCGATAAACTTGAACATATTCGAAATATTAACATATTCCGTGCCAAGTGAACTTGACGTAACGTTACACTTAACTTTCTCTCGGACATAACTTATAAAACATTTCTAAATACCAGTCACAAACTACGTCTCAGGACGTAACAACACAAAACCATTGAATATGTTGTACATTTTTGTCATTATTAGGCCTAAAATTGATCATTTATTCAGTGCCACTTTCACTTACCTTAAGTATGAACTTGACAAAATGTCTCCCGTACCGCAGCCGAGCCGATGCCTTGTAAAACCCGCGAAGTCAAAGGAGATGTATCCTTCCGCTAAATCAAAGGAGATGTAGTCCCTCCAGATCCTTCTGCACAGTCAAATAAACCATAATCCAGAATCCTTCCATTCTCTCCTAAATGTAGCGATGCGCTTTTATTTTTTATTTATTACCAAAAATAGACGGCTATATTCAAGATTTCAAAAAAAATAAAGGTTTTATATATGAAAGTGTTGTAGGATCCATCCGCTCTCATAATGCAGAAACGAAACCTCGACAATTTAATAAATGTTGTTTTGATATTATATCAAATGTTTATTAAATGTTTATAAATGTTCATTTTAACAACAAAACAACAAATAAGTTCTGTTTTAACGCATTAAATTATTTTATAGCATAACTGGCCTTAATACTTTATGTTGGCTAGATTTGTGTTTATTTGTCCAGTCAACATTAGCCATCCTAAAGTTGACTGGATTTGAAAATATCTCTTCATTAAATTTTTTTCCAAATATATTTTTGCTGACTTAACATAATATGTCTTCTTAACTAATCCCAAGCATTAAAATTGGTTCAACTTAAATATTTATGCTCTTCCAATATTTTATTAATTGGCGTTTTTACAGTGCATATATAACCCCATATAACCCCATATACCCATATATAACCCCATATACCCATACATAATCCCATATAACCCCATATACCCATATATAACCCCATATACCCATATATCACCCCATATAACCCCATATACCCATACATAACCCCATATACCCATATATAACCCCATATACCCATATATAACCCCATATAACCCTATATACCCATATATAACCCCATATACCCATATATAACCCCATATAACCCCATATACCCATATATAACCCCATATACCCATATATAACCCCATATAACCCAATATAACCCCATATACCCATATATAACCCAATATAACCCCATATACCCATATATAACCCCATATACCCATATATAACCCCATATAACCCCATTTAACCCCATATACCCATATATAACCCAATATAACCCCATATACCCATATATAACCCCATATACCCATATATAACCCCATATAACCCCATTTAACCCCATATACCCATATATAACCCCATATAACCCCATATACCCATATATAACGTACTCGGTTACTAACGTAACCTCGGTTCTCTCTAGAAGAGGGAACGAGTACTGCGTTTTATCAAAACGCTACGGGAAAAGTCTCTTTTCACGAAACACTGAAGCAAAAAATTATCCTTTAATTTTCATATATGTAAAACGCGTTGCGGCAGCAGCAGTCAGCTATGGCGAGACGGCTTGCTCGCTCATTGGCTGCTCTGCGGCAACTGCTTAAGCCTATCGAGCGAGGCCTGAGATGACGTCAGGCCAATGAGGGCGCTTCGCGCCCTCCTCGCCACTTCCCGCCGAAACGGGCGTGGCTTACCTCTATAAAAGGAGCTCGAGAAGGCTGATTCACTTGATTTTGATCGCCGAAGCGAACCAGAGTGAACCGTACGCACGGCAGAGAACGCAGTACTCGTTCCCTCTTCTAGAGAGAACCGAGGTTACGTTAGTAACCGAGTACGTTCTCTTACGAGAGTTCTCTCGTACTGCGTTTTATCAAAACGCTACGGGAACCCCTTGCAAAACGCCGTGCGTGCTGGGATAAAAACACTGATCACCGGAAGCTATTTCAGGCACACAGTGCATAATCACCAGATTGACTCACACAGAGTCAGGGAATAAGGGTGGGAGCCTTAATTCCCTATACTGTAGCGTCGTAGAATAGACATGTCCACAGACGCAAGTATAACATCACATAGACAGGGTAGGGAACCTGAACTAATGTGGGAAATGTGGGTCTTACACAGTTCTGCCCAAGATAGTCGGTAGCGCATTGCGCATGGGTTTCAGTGGTCTGACTAGACGGCTGAACAGATTACACCGACAAAAGCTTAGCCTGTAAGGCGGGAACCTCTAGGTTATAAAACCTGATAAATGTAGACGGAGAGGCCCAGCCTGCCGCCGTACATATATCCTGTAGGGAAATCCCGCTGGACCAAGCCCACGAAGAAGCAACGCTTCTCGTAGAGTGCGCTCTAACTCCCTACAGGCATGGAATGCCCTTGGCAGTATAAGCCAGCGCTATGGCGTCAACTATCCATCTGGATAGACTTTGTTTCGAAACAGCCATTCCTTTGGAACGTCCACTGAACGAGACAAAGAGCTGCTCTGTCTGTCTGAAGACAGCAGAGCGGGACATATAAGCTCTTAAAACCCTAACAGGGCAAAGAAAACTCGAGTCCCCTTCCTCACTCGATGCCGGCAGGGCAGCCAGGGAAATAACCTGAGCCCGAAAAGGCGTGTTGAGGGCTTTCGGCACATAGCCGTGCTTAGGTTTGAGTATGACTTTAGAGTCATTAGGACCAAACTCCAAGCACGCCGGGCTCACAGAGAGCGCGTGCGGATCGCCTATGCGCTTCACTGAAGCGAGAGCCATCAAAAACACTGTTTTGAAAGACAAATGTTTGAGGCTAATAGACTGGATAGGCTCGAAAGGGGCACCTTTCATGGCCGCCAGGACCGTAGAAAGGTCCCACATAGGGACTGAAGGAGGTCTGGGTGGATTCAGTCTCCTAGCTCCCCTGAGGAAGCGGATGACTAAATCATTCCTTCCCAGTGACTGACCCAGCGTTGAACCGGAGAACGCTGAAATAGCCGCCACATACACTTTGAGCGTGGAAGGGGATCTGCCCTTATCCAACAGCTCTTGTAGGAAGGAGAGAACCTCCGTTACCTCACATTCGAGGGGTGAAAGGCTCCGAGCTGTACACCAGCCGGAGAAAACCGACCACTTTGAAGCATAGAGTCGCCTGGTCGACGGCGCTCTAGCCTCCGTGATGGTATTCATGACTCCCTCTGCAAGACCAACGGGTATCCGTTGAGCGCCCACACATGAAGGGACCATAGTTCCAGGTGTGGGTGCCAGATCGAGCCCCTGGCCTGCGAGAGGAGATCTCTCCTCAACGGCACTGGCCATGGAGCGATGTCTGCGAACTGCATCAGAACTGGGAACCATGCCTGGTTCTTCCAGAACGGTGCTACAAGCAGCACTGGGCATTTCGTTTTCCTGACCCGTTCCAACACCTGAGGCAGGAGGAAGATGGGGGGAAAAGCGTATAGCAGGCAGCGCGGCCACTTTTGGGACAGCGCGCTGTCAGTCTTTGAAAAGAATGCGGGGCAGTGAGCGTTTTCGCGGGACGCGAATAGGTCCACCTCCGCTTTGCCGAATCTCTCCCACAACAGCCGGACTGTTTGTGGGTGTAGAGACCATTCGCCCGTAGGAACGTTGTTCCTGGACAGTCTGTCCGGGCCCACATTCAGCAGCCCGGGCACATGTACTGCTCTCAGCGAGCGCAGGTTGTGCTGAGTCCATAGCAGGAGGCGTTTCGCCAGCCTGTACAGGGGTATGGAATTCAGACCGCCCTGGCGATTTATGTAGGACACCACTGCCATGTTGTCCGAACGGACTATGACGTGTTGGTCCTTGATGTGGGGACAAAAACGCGTCAGCGCGTTGTGCACTGCCAGCATTTCTAGGCAGTTTATGTGTTGGAGCTTTTCCCGTTCCGACCATAGGCCGAAGGACGGTCTGCCCTCGAGCAGCGCTCCCCATCCCGAGGTGGATGCGTCCGTAGACACCATCCTCACCCTCGAGGAAGTCCCCAGGCTTACACCTGATTGGTACCAGTCGTTCGCCATCCAAGGCACCAGGGCTGTGACACAGTCCTGATCGACCTTGAGGCGTAAATGACCGGACACCCACGCTCTGCGCTTGGAACCTGCGCTTTCAACCAGAACTGCAGCGGGCGCATGCGGAGCAAGCCCAGCCGGAGAACTGACGATGCTGAGGCCATGAGACCCAGCATCCTTTGAAATTTTCTGAGCGGGGTGAAAGCGCCGCGGCGGAAAGACATCGCCGCACGCTGAATGTTCAGCACGCGCTGTGGCGACAGCCGCGCTGTCATAGACTGTGAGTCCAGAACTATACCCAGAAACGGAATCGTTTGGCTGGGGTTCAGTGAACTCTTCGCCCAAATGACCGTGATACCAAGATTCTCGAGGTGATCGAGTAAAATGGCTCTGTGCTCTATGAGCTGAGATCGTGATTGGGCTAGGATCAACCAGTCGTCCAAATAGTTCAGCACTCGCATGCCTCTGAGTCTGAGAGGAGCGAGCGCTGCGTCCATGCATTTCGTAAATGTACGAGGTGCCAGGGACAAGCCGAAAGGCAGGACTGTATACTGGTATGTCTGACCCTCGAAGGCGAATCTCAAGAATCGCCTGTGATGTGACGCTATCTGTATTTGAAAATACGCGTCCTTCAGATCTATCGACATGAACCAGTCTTCTCGGCGAACATGCGCGAGAATTTTGCTGGTTGCGAGCATTTTGAAACGGCGTTTCACTAATACTCTGTTCAGTCGTCTGAGATCCAGAATGGGTCTGATACCGCCGTCCTTTTTGGGGACTAGAAAGTATCTGCTGTATATCCCCTGTTCGCTTTGAACTCGGGGAACAAGCTCTATCGCCCCTTTGCTTATCAGTTTTGATATTTCGGCGCGAAGTAGGTGTGCTACATTCAGCGGAACCGAAGTTTCGACGCGCGCTGTGAAGCGCGGAGGGCGTCGACAAAACTGTAGCGAGAAGCCTCTCTTTATAATGCCTAAGACCCAGTCCGAAACCCCTGGAAGCGCTGCCCATGCATCTGCATGGTTGGCTAAGGGCCGGATACAGAGCGCGCTCTGTTCGCCGTGCGACAGAGGTGCTATGGGGCTCACAAACATAGGCGTTATGCCTGCGGCATTTGAGGCGGGGGGCGCGCTTAATACAGCGGGCGGAGCGCTCGCCCTTGACCTTACAACAGTGTTTGGCTGAGTGAGGGGGGGCTGCGCGAGTCCCATGGGACTCATGTGTGCGAGTAGATGTGGGCTGTGAGCGGGCACATTTACTGCTTGGGGCGCGCTGCTTGTGTAAGCAGCGCGCGCGCTCACAGGTCTCGTTTTACAGAGAGCCTGTGATCTGATAGACATAGTGTTCGTGGGCACTGAGTAGTGGGCACATTTACTATGTGGGGAGCGCAATCGACCTGAGTCGATTTTATTTGCGCGAGCCCTAAGTGCAGGGCTGTGCTTGTGTGTAGGGATGGGCACTGAGAAGTGGGCATCGACACTACATTTATAGCACCATCGGCCGTGGCCGGGACACCAGAAGTACCGTGAGTAAGTGTGGGCGCGGGAGAGCGGGCACAGTTACTGCAATGAGTGCACTGTCTGTCTGAGCAGAGTGAATGCACACAGGTTTCGTCTTTACAGAAACCACAAGGCATGCAGAACATAGTGTTTGTGGGCACTAGGCAGTGGGCACGTTCACTATGTTGCGTGCGTGATCGACCCGAGTCGAATATATGAGCGCGGGCCCTGTGTGAAGGGCTGTGCTAGTGTGTAGGGATGGGCACTAGCAGTGGGCATCTTCTCTACACATATAGCATCATCGGCCGTGCTCGTGGGCAGCAAAAACACGTCTGCAGTTGCCTCTCGGGGAACAAACAGAGTGATTTGCATTCGGCGGCATAAATATTTTCTGCCGGCCGGCCTGGGATTCGAACCTCCGATACCCCGCGCGCAAGTCTAAGAATCTACCACTGGACCACAGTGAAGATACATAGACAAAGTCAGCGCGAGTATTATCCACACTGGCGTTTGCTTGCAGGCATATATACCACGTGCTCGTGGCCAGCAAAAAAAAACACGTCTGCAGTTGCCTCTCGGGGAACAAACAGAGTGATTTGCATTTGGCGGCATAAATATTTTCTGCCGGCCAGCCTGGGGTTCGAACCTCCGTTCGGCCGCGCGCAAGTCTAAGAATCTACCACTGGACCACAGTGAAGATACATAGACAAAGTCAGCGCGAGTATTATCCACACTGGCGTTTGCTTGCAGGCCTGTACCACGTGCTCGTGGGCAGCAAAAAACACGTCTGCAGTTGCCTCTCGGGGAACAGACAGAGTGATTTGCATTTTCAGAACGCCTGCAAAATGCCAGAATGTGAGAAGAGTGGAAATCGCCTAGATTCAGCGGGGCTGAAAACACTCCATTCTCTTTCGCCAGTGACGCGCGGGAACCGTAGAAACGGTGTTCGGTTGCAGGCAAGCGGGTACTACGCGCTCGCTGGCTGCAAAATGCATCTCTGCAGTCGCCTTCAGGGGACTTACAGAGCAAAGCATTGGCGGCATAAATATATATGCCGCCAGACCGGGATCCGAACCCCGGTCTCCCGCGAGGAGAACCTATAATTCCACCACTGAGCCACAGGGGGATACAGGCTTTGAAAGCGGCGTCAACATGTATTCTTCGGCGTTTGCTGGCAGGCAAGCGTGTAACAGACTCACTTGCTGCAATAATATTTCCAGTCGCCGAACAGGGAACTGAGAAATGTGAGAGAAAAGAGGTTAGACCGACCAACGGTGGGACTAAGAACACTCTTTTCTCCTTCGCCGGTGAATGACGCGTGCAGAGGCAGGGTAGCTTTTCTTGTAACGTAAAGAAAAACTAATCCCGCCGTCCGCTTCCAGGAAGTGCAGCCTCGGAAAGGATGCCTGGCGAGTCCTAAGAGTCACCGTAGGCAATTGGCTCGGAGCGAGCGCGAGCGCTGCATGAGAAGGCGTCTTGAAAAAGACGCAGCTCTTTTAGGGGTGAGTGTTGCAGCGAACACACACACACACACACAGAAAACAGAGCAATATAGCAATAAAGGATATAGGCGTCGGAAAGCGCAGCAGGTACGGCTGTAGAAGGCGGCGTTGGCCAGCGGCTTCGAGGGCTCGTCCCGCTGAAGTGCTTGCTTCGAACGACGCTTGCTTCCGTGATCCAGCGATGCGTGCGCTTCGCTGAAGAGATTAAAATCAAGTGAATCAGCCTTCTCGAGCTCCTTTTATAGAGGTAAGCCACGCCCGTTTCGGCGGGAAGTGGCGAGGAGGGCGCGAAGCGCCCTCATTGGCCTGACGTCATCTCAGGCCTCGCTCGATAGGCTTAAGCAGTTGCCGCAGAGCAGCCAATGAGCGAGCAAGCCGTCTCGCCATAGCTGACTGCTGCTGCCGCAACGCGTTTTACATATATGAAAATTAAAGGATAATTTTTTGCTTCAGTGTTTCGTGAAAAGAGACTTTTCCCGTAGCGTTTTGATAAAACGCAGTACGAGAGAACTCTCGTAAGAGAACCCCATATACCCATATATAACCCCATATAACCCCATATACCCATATATAACCCCATATAACCCCATATAACACTATATAACCCTATATAACTTGGAGAATGGTCCTTCTCTGCTGAGATGCCTCATAGGATGATGAAACTTCTGAGCTCCTGACTTCCACAACAGCTTATGACTTATTCCTCCTGATCGTGTTCTGTCTCTCTGCTACTTAGAATAATTCCAGAGCTTTGTCTCTCGTAGTTCATCACAAATGAACCCCTTTATTTTACTTTTACTAAAAGTCTTGCACAGGCAGAATGTTTTCTACGGTCGGCTTCAGTCTTTCTGCATGGAAAGCACATTCACCTCATTAGCTGGTGATTACATGTAATCAGAGACGCCCGAAGACCGTCAGGACGTTTGTGGTAAACAAACCATTTTATTGTTCCTAAAATGCTTCAGCTCCAGGTGATGTGTTTCAGATGCTCATTATTTAGAGAGAAACAGATATTTTTGTTTGATAAATGATTTTTATAATCAAAATAAAAGTATTGTTTCAGTTTATGCACACACTATGTTCGGTGTGCTGATGTACAAACTGAAGGAATACAATGAATGCTTACCAAAACAAAAATGATTTTGGACTTCAATCCTCATTGATTTTTGTTATGATTTCAAAAAATATAAAAGCCAAATGTTCAATTGTTCAAATGTTCAAAAATTCAAATGTTTATTTTGCAAAAGCATTCAAAGCTTCCAATGCGATACTAACACTCATGCCAATTCTTCTTGTAATTTTGATGGAAAAGTTTGGTTTTCCTGCAGCCAAACTCTCAGCACAAAGATTTCTGCTGTTTTTCTGTCAGAACGCGATTAGATCTGAATATGTGGGCTTGAACCTGCAGTATCGCGGTGTGAACAACGTTCCAGTCACACTGTAATCCTGCTTTATCTGCGATGCTGGAATATAAAGAGATGTTGAGGGAAGATGGAGAGATACGGCAGGTCAGACGCTCCCCTGCCAACAGATGAAGATACGACACCAGTCTTTACCTAACGGCAGCAGATGATGATGTTTAATCTATACAGTGTCTATACAGAGAGGGAAACTCAAATACAACGCATGCACAAATATATTCTGTGATCAAACGGCTGATATGAAACAGGATTTACAGCATTAGGACACTATACGTAATTTAACTTTTCATATTGTGCAAATATCCTCCATTACACCCAAACGAACATTACAAAGTCTGCAAATACAAAGTAACCTTGAACAAATTTAACACAACATTGAACAAACAGATCACATTCATAAACTGTGTCTTGTTTCCAGTCACAGATAAAGACATTATTCCCATTTCCCACATTCCCAAAGTCCTTTCTCCCTCCTCTCAAATACAGACAACCCCCCCTGAACATCTACTTCAGTTTGGGAAGTGTGTGATCTGTGTGCAGTGAAGTCTAATGCAGTTTTAGGAAGTGTGTGATCTGTGTGTGGTGTAATGCAGTTATTGATTCTGAACTTGTGATCATATGTAGTGTGAGAGTCTGACTCTGATGAAGAAGAGAGACGTGAGCAGGAATACAGAGGTTTAGATGCGGGATCAACCCTGTAAAGCCTCTCGCTCGTCAAAAGCACCTTCAGAAATTACATGGTAAATCTCAGTAAATCCACAATTGCACATTTACATGAGCTTGTATTGTGTGTCTGTTTTCCTGCGGTCAGACTAACACACACCACACACAACTGAAGTGAGATCAGAGGAAAGACTTTAGTTTCTGTGTTTTTAGGATCTTTGACTCTTTGGAGATTTAAAAACATGCTTTGATGTCTTTGTGCTCCACTTTTGTCATTTGCAAGGTTATAGAAAGCAGGTTGTGATTCGAATCAGAGGAAAATAGGGGCCTTTTTATTAAAAATATGAAACAAACTCTGTGGTCATTGAAGCCTGAGCCTGATAGATGTGTAAAACACACATGCGTGTAGTCAGAGGCCGAGGGCAAAGACAGCGCCGTCCTCAGATCATAGATCGCTCTGTTCTTCAGCATTAGAGCTCCTCATGTGTGGATCATCATCACTTCCCCTTACCGACAGGGATCCGGCGAGTCAAAGCCAGCCGTGGGAAAAGTCGTAGTTGAAATCTGAAGAAGTCTTCTTACATGATCTCTATAGATATTGAACATGATCTTTAAAGGAACACTCCGACTTTTTGGGACTTTAGCTTATTCACAGTATCCCCAGAGTTAGATAAGTCCATACATACCTTTTTCATTTCTGTGCGTTCTGTAAGTGTTATTTGACGCACCCACCGCTAGCCTAGCTTAGCACAAAGACTGGATGTAAATGGATAATGGTAGCATACTAATCCCAATAAGTGACAAAATAATGCAAACATTTTCCTATTTACATGTTGTGATCTGTACAGTCACAGTGTGTAAAAATAACAAGGCTATATGAGACAGAGACCATTTTTAATCGTATAAATACTGGGAACTATATTCTCACTAGGCGTAGGAGCACAGCTACTTGGGCGGAGTGATTAGCGCAGCACACGAGACACCCTGTGGTGAGGAGCAGAGAGTTCGCTCAGAGTTGGAGTAATAGAGTCAGCAATTACTAGATAGTAAATTTATAGTTTACAATCATGGGTGTTCGCTGTATCTTGTCTTACAGCTTCCAAAGTTTGTAACTCCTCGTCTGTGTATTCTGGCTCAAAACTATATGGTTCTGGATCTTGGTTTGATACCCAGTAAAATTCCTCTGACAATTCCTCAAAGTAAGCCATGATCACGAGTCACGTTCGCTACTAGCTAGTTAGTCACGTTTGTTTTGTTTACGGAACCATCAACAGGGCGTCTCGTGTGCTGCGCTAATCATTCCGCCCAAGTAGCTGTGCTCCTACGCCTAGTGAGAATATAGTTCCCAGTATTTATACGATTAAAATGGTCTCTGTCTCATATAGCCTTGTTATTTGTAGACGCTGTGACTATACAGATCACAACATGTAAATAGGAAAATGTTTGCATTATTTTGTCACTTATTGGGATTAGTATGCTACCTTATCCATTTACATCCAGTCTTTGTGCTAAGCTAGGCTAGCGGTGGGTGCGTCAAATAACACTTACAGAACGCACAGAAATGAAAAAGGTATGTATGGACTTATCTAACTCTGGGGGATACTGTGAATAAGCTAAAGTCCCAAAAAGTCGGAGTGTTCCTTTAATGGAAAAGTAATTTTATAAAACTGTGAGATAAGAAGAAACACAGTAACAACAGAAGACATTGTTTAAATGGAGGTTGAAATTTTGTTTTGACTTCTGAATATATCATTTACTATCTTTTTTAAGATGTACGTTTGGCATGTTAGTCTTTTATTGTGACGGACAGAGAGAGAATCGACAGAAGTGAAGCGACGGGATCGGGAGAGATCCGTGAACCGGGACTCTAGATAACTCAACTAAAGTATTAAACTTCACATCAAGTTCAGCTTAGTCTCAGAACAACATGCTAGAAACACTTCAGCAACACCAGGAACCCTGCGCTAACCTAACCCTGCGCTAACCTAACCCTGCGCTAACCTAACCCTGCGCTAACCTAACCCTGCGCTAACCTAACCCTGCGCTAACCTGACCCTGCGCTAACCTAACCCTGCGCTAACCTAACCCTGCGCTAACCTAACCCTGCGCTAACCCTAACCCCGCGCTAACCTAACCCTGCGCTAACCTAACCCTGCGCTAACCTGACCCTGCGCTAACCTAACCCTGCGCTAACCTAACCCTGCGCTAACCTAACCTTGAGCTAACCAAACCCTGCGCTAACCCTAACCCTGCGCTAACCTAACCCTGCGCTGGTCCTCAGAACCTGGACATGCTCTTATAAAACTCTAATGTTTGGGAAACTGGTGACGCTGTGACACATTTTTCCTGGGGCTCGTAACTTCATATGAGTGTTTATATTCTGGATGACTTCGATCTTCAACCAGATGACCTGGATAATATTGTGAATGTCCAATCCAGTCTGACCTCTGACCTGTAATGCTGCCTGAATCATAATCACACACTGTTCGTTCATTGGCCAGAGGAGAACTGAGACTGAGTCTGGTTTCTCACAAGGGCTTTTCCTCCATTCTGTCACTGATGGAGCTTTGGTTCCTCCACTGTCGCCTATTGCTTTTGGCTGCTTAGTTGGGGACATTTAATTTAATATTCAACAATATTATTGATCTCCTGCATTGACACCTTTATATGAGAACTGAACTGAGATGGACGATGACATAACAGTTTTCTCCAGATATATAATTTCATTATAAATGTATATATATATAAATTAACTAAATTAATAACTTTTTTACAACAAAAATGAACCATCACTGAACTGAAGCTGGACTGTGACGCTGGATAAATAAAATCGACTTGACTTGGTTAGAGCCGAACACGTTCAGCAGATCCGCTTCTTCTCTTCAGACGAGCTGCAATCTTCTCTGTCTTCGGTTCTTCCTCTGTCATTACCTCATGACCTTTCACCCCTTGCTGACCCCGACGTGACCCGAGCCGTAGTGTTCATCAGAATCATGAAGCTCAAAGACGCTGCTAAACTCTTTTACATTCAGACATCTGATATTTCCTGATGGAATCAGACTCATGTTACACACACCTGACAGAACGCTTACATCTGCAACCTTGAGTTTAATCCCTGAAAGAGAAAGATATTTAACACCCTGTAATTCTGCCCTGAGGAAACACACACACACACACACACACACACACACACACACACACACACACACACACACACACACACACACACACACACACACACAAACAAACAAGCTGCATTTCTGCATTTCTCATTCATTCATTCTGCTGTACTACAGAAAAGATGTTATTCTTCTCTTATAATGAAATACTGATTTGTGTGAAATATCATTCATAGGTCATAGGTCATGATTTATGTAACGCTCTTGTTGGTGTTTATGTCAGTGTGTTGTAAATTATGAATGACATGTATGTTTCTACATGAGAAGTGTTGCCAGTGTTATGAGGAGCGAGCTTATCTGGAGATATGAAGAGTTTAGGAGGAGAGATTAACTGAGGATCATGTTGGTGATGCCCCAGCTAGAAATTTTTTGTTCTAAAAATGTTCTAAGAACATTAGCATGTATTGTTCTATAAATGTTTTCAGCGGCTAGTTTTAGTTTTGTTCTCAGAATGTTCTTTTAAAAGTTTGGAGAACATTCTTTAAAAACATTATTAAAATGTTTAGTAGTAACATTCTTTTAACATTATTCTCTAACGTTCTTAGAAAGTTTTCAGCGGCTAGTTTTAGTTTTGTTCCCAGAATGTTCTTTTAAAAGTTTGGAGAACATTCTTTAAAAACATTATTAAAATGTTTAGTAGTAACATTCTTTTAACATTATTCTCTAACGTTCTTAGAAAGTTTTCAGCGGCTAGTTTTAGTTTTGTTCCCAGAATGTTCTTTTAAAAGTTTGGAGAACATTCTTTAAAAACATTATTAAAATGTTTAGTAGTAACATTCTTTTAACATTATTCTCTAATTTTCTCAGAACGTTTTCAGCGGGTAGTTTTATTTGTGTTCCCAGAATGTTTTTTTAAATGTTTAGAGAACATTTTCTAAAAACATTATTAAAATGTTTAGTAGTAACATTTTTATAACATTATTCTCTGACGTTCTTATAATGTTTTTAGCGTGTAGTTTTATTTTTGTTCCCAGAATGTTCTTATAAATGTTCGGATAACATTTTTTTAAAAACATTATTAAAATGTTTAGTAATAACGTTCTTATAACATTATTCTCTAATGTTCATAGAACGTTTTCAGCGGGTAGTTTTATTTTTGTTCCCAGAATGTTTTTTTAAATGTTTAGAGAACATTTTCTAAAAACATTATTAAAATGTTTAGTAATAACATTCTTATAACATTATTCTCTAACGCTCTTATAATGTTGTAAGCGGATAGTTTTATTTTTGTTCCCAGAATGTTCTTTTAAATGTTCGGATAACATTATTTAAAAACATTATTAAAATGTTTAGGTGTACCATTCTTACAACATTATTCTCTAACGTTCTTAGAAAGTTTTCAGGGGGTGTTTTTATTTTTGTTCCCAGAATGTTCTTTTAAAAGTTCAGATAACATTTTTTTTTACAACATTATAAAAATGTTTAATAATAATATTGTTAGAACATCATTTCTCCTAAAAGGTAGGATAACATTCTCTAAGAACACTCTAAAAATGTTTCGTGATGATGACCTTCTATAAATGTTTAATCATAACATTTTTAGAACATTATCCCTTTATTCTTATAAAGTTTTTAGCAGGAAGTTTTATTTTTATTCTTAGAACGTTCTTCTAAAAGTTAGGATAACATTCTCTAAAAATACTCTTAAAAATACTAGGCTACTTAACATTCTTATAAATTTTTTAGTGGGAAGTTTTATTTTTGTTCCCAAAATGTTCTCTTAAACATAAAAAATGCTTAGCTATAACATTGTTAAAACATACAATTTTATTAATCTCTAAAATAAAACAAAAATCTAACAGGTTTATGAATGGCATTCACATAAATTATTAGAAGTTCTGCGTACAGTAGATGCCCAACATTAAATGAAGAACTCAGTAAAGTCCAATGTGCAATCACACGTCTTGACTGCTGTTTGCTCAGAGCGCTCATCATCAGTCTTTGGTTGTCTTGGTTCTTGTAGAAAAAGAATAAAGTCATCTGCATTAATAGGTGTTCTACTGTTCTTCTCTTCTTCTTTTTCAGCTGCTATCCCAGTTAGCAGAATTGAGCTCCATTCTCAGTGTGCATGGTAGAGTTTTTCCTCATAGCCTATAAAAGAAGATCATGCAACAGTGTAAACAAAAATAATACAAATACATATTACATATTAAGATCACAAGCAATATTGACTTTGAAAACTTTCAAAATTAGCCAGCCTAATTATTAATCAGAAATTAATTAGATTAGTTTATTTAAATTATAAATATGATACCTTATGAGTATCTATTTTGTTTCTGTAATTTAAAACATATACTTAATCCATTATATACATGTTAAAGGGATACTCCACTTTTTTTGGAAATAGGCTCATTTTATAACTCCCCCAGAGTTAAACAGTTGAGTTTTACCGTTTTCTAATCCATTCAGCCGAGTTTCTGATATTTAGAAGAATGTCAGTAACCAGACAGTTTCTGGTCTCATTGACTTCCATAGTATATTTTTTTTCCTACTATGGAAGTCAATGAGACCAGAAACTGTCTGGTTACTGATATTCTTCCAAATATCAGAAACTCGGCTGAATGGATTCGAAAACGGTAAAACTCAACTGTTTAACTCTGGGGGAGTTGTAAAATGAGCCTATTTCCAAAAAAAGTGGAGTATCCCTTTAATAACACAACTAGAGGCTAAATTATTTTAACAAACTACAAACTTGGCTTGAGAAGTGTGAACCTCGAACTCAGGTAGCCTTGAGCACAGCTGCAGCATGTCACAGTACTGCCCACGATGCTTTTGCTCTGATGTAACAGCTCATTTTCATCAGTTATATTGTCTATGGATTGTTACATTTCTTACAGATTTCTGCTTGTTTTAAATCAGATACAGATAATGTGAGCTACTGTCTGTGCATATGAAAGCTTGTTTCCGCCATGGAATACAATTTTTAAAAAAGGTAATTGCGAATCACAATTCAAACTTTTTTTTCTCAGAAGTGCAAGATATAAACTCGCAATTGGCCGTTTGAAAGTCAGAATCACAGGATAAATTAGTAAAACCTGAGAAAAAAAAGCAATTCTGGCTTATTTCTTTTTGCTGTCGTTTCTATATGAGAACATTAATGCACTTCATCAATACAGCTGCTCTGAGAGTCACTTCAGCAGCATTTTAGCTTCATTTGAGAAAAACTATCATCATATCATAAAACACAGAGAAACTCAAAGGTCTACACGGCAATCCGTCAAATAAAAGTTTGGTTTAACCTTTGAAGAACGTTTTGCTTAAATCATTACATTTTAAATAATTGGTTATACAGTAGCAATTTAATTAAACCATTCAAATGGAATCAAGAAAACAAAAAAAAAATTTACTTTTGGGAGATGCGAGAGCGAAGTAGTCCAGTGATAATTAACAGGCAGCCATGGTTAATGCAATTTGCAAAAACCCGCCCCCTTTAGTTACTGTTGCTATGTCCAACAAGCCATGGCGCTCTCACGCCACACATCATGTTGTCACGCAATGAAAAATACATTGCGGATCACAGAAAAAACGCTGAAACGTTTAAACGCAGAGACAAGACAGAGCAGGTTACTTTTGATATGAAAGTTGAAACAAAGTCTCAACGTTTAATTTGTGTAATTTTTTTAGAAAAAAATATTTTTGGTAAAATAAAAATGTAAAAAATACCTGTCAATCAAACTCCCTCGAAGGGTGAATTCTGAGGGGAGTAAAAAAGACAGCTCACAATTCTGATATTTTCTTGCAATTGTGTGTTCCTGCCTCACAATTCTGAGAGAAAAAAAAATACTGTAATTTTACTGATGGAAACAGACAGTAAAAAAGTGGACTTCAAAGATTTCTTATTCTGTAGCTCCCTGTGGGATTTTTTTGACAAGTCCATAAAAATGCATCCATCCATGATAAAAGTACTCCACACGGCTCTGGCAGGTTAATAAAGGCGAAAGGTGAAGCGAAGTGATGCGTTTGTGTAAGAAACATATCCATATTTTATATTTTAGGGCTGGGAATCGATTAAAAAAAGTAACTGATTATTTACACAATTTGCTGTAATTAAATGCAATTAATTGCATTTCCCCCAAGCTTGTAATCATCAATATATAAACTTAGAATAACCTAATTAAACAACAAAAAGGAAAAAAAGGAACAGAAAATAGCCCTGTATTAAAATAATATTAAACATCAATATATCAATATATTATTATTTTCAATAATCAATCAACATAATAAATTTAACAATTTATTATTATAATTTTTTTTTTCTAATTATCAAAATAAAACATAGTCCTACAAAGCTATTATTACAAGAGCATGTGATCAGAGCAGGTCATTTTACCATTGTTGTCAGCATGACTATACCAGCTCAGTAGGGCTATTTCACAGAAGTCTACTACTGAGAAATTTCACGTTATTTGACTTTGCTTTTCCAGTGCATGATCGGTACATGATTGGAGCGTTTGGGCCGTTAACGACAGAGCAGAACGCGCAGCGCAAACACGGAGCAGAACATTGAGCAAAGAGCTCAATGTTTGCTCAGTGTTGTGTGTGTGTGTGTGTGTCAGTGCGCCGACACACGGAATGGAGAGCGCGGAGCGGAAAAGACCCGGTCATGAAAGCTGCGCGAGAATAAAACCTGATCGCCAAACACGGAGGGGAGGGACGGCATATTTTGCAGCCTTTTCCGCAACAGGAAGTCATTAAAATGAGGCAAAAAAAGTGCTGCGTTAATTGCATTTTTTTTATAAACTCGTTAAGCATCTCAAATTAATCGCGAAGATTAACGTGTTAATTCCCCCAGCCCTACCATAATATTTTATCGACTTAAATAACTAGCTTCCAGCAGACAGCCATATGCAATTCAAATTACGCCCAAAGAGTTAGTCAACGCATCGATACGCATATGCGCCTGCAAGGCTACGCATCACTACACTTCGGCCACCATATGCGTCTATGAGTAGAAAAATGTGTCGTCCCAGTTTTTGATACGCGACGCACCGTTGTATGCAATACTATGCGTTGTTGGTGGGGGCAAAACTGCAAGTTGCTTGCGTCCGACGTGTTGACTATAAAAGGCTCTTGTCGGTGCATGACATAGGAGTAGCATAAGCTTTGACGGCTCTCGCGGTTCAAACAAACAGGGCTAGGCAATAAATTAAAGCTCCTCCCACATTTCTCTTTATATGATTCTCTTTAATGATAATTTTTCTAAAAATCTCTGTGGAAAGAAAGTCAGATATAAATCTGGGACAGATATAAATCTGGCACGAGGGAGAAAAAAATAGATCATTTTTATTTTGGAGTGCATTGTGCGTTTAAAATTGACTACGGTTTTATAAAATGCAGTGGATACTTACTAGTGATGGACTTGTTTCTCTGTTGGTGCCTGTTCTGCTCCGTAAACATTGGTCCAATGCTTGATCTTAAGAAAATGTAAAAAGTGTGTTAATGTGTGTTAACAGACTATTGATCTGGGTGACATAGGACCATTTTTTATGTTTTCCTTAAGTGTTAGGCTATATAAATCTGGAGAACCCTTACTAACATTAACCATGGTTTTGCTACACTAACTAAATGGTAATAAATTATTGTAATCAATCCACCATAAAAATATTGTTTCTACACTTTACTATAATAAAAACCATGGTTAATTTAGCAAAGGACCCTGGGAACATGTCCTAAAAAGAACAGCTCATCCAAAAAATAGACTCTCTATCGTTATTTACCGGTACTCCATGTTGTTCCAAAACTGTATGAATTTATTTTGTATAACCTTAATTAAGATATCTTGAGAAATGACTTCACTGTTTTTTTTTTTTTTTTTTTTTATAAAATGGGTTCCAATGTTGTTTAATTCCCAACATTCTTGTGTTTCAGAGAAGTAAGTCATACAGGTTTGAAAATAATTTCATTTTGAAAGGACATTTATGTTATGTATAAAGACACAATGTTCTCAGTTCCCTCATTGTAAAGCTCCTATGCTGAGGTTTATTTAATTTTATTTTTTCAAAATGTTGCAAGTAAAATGTTCTAATTGTGTTAACTTGTCACATTAGAAGAACGTTTTATGAAGAACATTCAACATCTCATCTCTCAATGATATCCTCAAAACATTTCCCTAACGTGACAGAGAGAATGTTCTTCTTTTGTTATCATGAAACATTGGGACAATGTTATATTGAGATCATTGTACAACTTTAACTTTAGCAACATTCCCAAAATATGCTCAAAATGTTGCAAGTAGAATGTTCTTCTTTTGTTATCATGAAACATTGGGAACATTTGTTTCCATAAAATGGGTTCCAATGTTGTTTTATTCCCAACATTCTTGTGTTTCACAGAAGTCATACAGGTTTGAAAATATTTTCATTTTGAAAGGACATGTTTGGGTCAGCTAGGCCCATAAAAGCTCATATCAAGAAGACAGGTACAATTTTGACTGGAGGGTTTGGACCAGTGTGCCTTTGAGCAGAGTTTACATGTTCTGCCTCTATTTCACGTGTATTTTACTATGACAATACTCACCGCAACTGAAGATCATGTGGCTGGATAATTTATTCCCAAAATTCCTGGATAATGGGAAACACACACATACAGCAATATTATTAGCTATTTGTATTTACTTACTAAAAGAGACATAAAAAGCTTGCAAATTTTTACTCACCAGCTCAAAAACATATTATGATGATGACTCATCATTTTGACGGTAACGTTAGGCCGATATCCCGCGATCATTCAAAAGCCTAGTTTTCATAACTTAGTGGTTCGAGTTCCTCTCTGTATAAAGACACAATGTTCTCAGTTCACTCATTGTAAAGCTCAGACTATGCTGAGGTTTATTTTTATTTATTTTTATCAAAAACTAACTTAGCTGACAATATTTAGCCTAACGTTACACATGCAGCCTGAAACATTGACATAATATCGATATTGCTCTAGTCGCATTTAAAATTAGCTTCTCAATTTAACACACTATATTTTGATGTAGCAGAATGGATTTTTATATAAAATAAAGTTATTTACCTTCCGCAGATTGCAATATGTCCGTTACACGTAGGCTACGTTGTTAAAATTCGTTGTCCATTTACATCCCGCAACTCGCTCAAAATAAAAATGTAACTGTACGATGCAAAATAATCCATGTTTTAAACAATGTAAAAGCCACAGAACCGAAGGAGGCTAGTACTGAAGATCCTCCCGAGCAGCAGCAGCGCGCGCACACACACACACTCTCACTCTAACAGACGAATATTCAAACTTCAAACTTGACCAGTAAAAGGCGCGCATAGCTGCCATTGGCCAGATTCCTGGATGACAGTCTGAATAGCCAATCATGCTCAAAACAACTCGAAGAGACAGCCAATAATGTGGTAACATTGCAATTACAGGAAAAGATTACATGTTTTAAAAGAAAGAATATGAAAAAAATGTGCACGGCTATTTATTTAGTTGTATTTGTAAGCTGGCTGTTATATTTAATCAATTGGTTAAATGGTGTCTTCATTGCAGTGCATGATAAAAAAATAAATAAACTTACAATAACATATAAATAATAATAATAAATTACACAAATAATATATACCATGTATAACAACATATATTTACCACTGCTCTGCCAAACAGCAGTTTGAAAGAGCAAACATATTATATATTAAACAGAGCAAACATTGCATATGTAGGCTATTCATATACAATTCTGTATACCTACCTACATGAAAAACTAATGGATTGGTATCATGGTAACATTAGAGTTACATTCATGTGACCCATAATGATCCTTTTGCACTTTAACAAAATATTGACCTTTCCTTTAGAAACACTCTTATGCCTAATAATGTCAACTTGCTTTTCACCCTGTGTGGCACAGTTACACAACCTGTTGGTTTAGGGTAAATCCTCTGTCCAACACAACACTTTGGTAACATTGGCATAATTCTATACAAGTTGCAACATATACCCCGGGTTTCACAGGCAAGGTTTAAGCCTGTAGTCCCAGACTAAAATGCACGTTTGAGCTGTTTTACCTGAAAGCAACTTGCACTAACATATCTTAAAATATGTCAGTGCCATTGTTTTGTCTCAAGATGCACACCAGTAATGTTTCTTTTTCTTTTTTCTATAAGGCACATTTTTAAAAGCTAATTAAATGCACTAAGGCCTAATCCTGGCTTAATCTAAACTCTGAAACCGGGTCTGGGTTAGAAATTAAGGGTTAAGGTTAACCCTAACCCTAACCCTTGTCTACAGACTTTTATTTAACAGCATGGATACTCCAAGGTGTTGACTGCAGTGGTTAGGCCTTTAGCGTTGATACAGGACGAATAACTTCTTACTGTGACAGTCTGTAATGTATTTTAGCAAAGAGTGTTTGTATGGATTGTCCCTAATTAAGCTAGAGCTATTGGTGCATTCAAGTCATGTCATAAAGATCGTATTTACAAGTTGAACGCCACCACAATGATGAGAATATGAGTAGGAAGCTCAGGATTTTCTTTAACCCCGATCTTGAAGAGTTAGGGGTGTGTCAGTGGGAAACATTGTGGGATACCACTATACTTAGGTATTCAGCAGTGACAATGAAGTAAGCTAATGCCTGCACAAAATATGATAGCATTAATATGTAACAGTATAATATGTGATGATAAAGTTTACAGTGGCTTCATTAATTTAAAACATTAAACAAAATTGTAAAACCTCATGAATACAAACTTCCCAGGAGGACTTAAATGCACCATATGTTCCATCGTGAACCCTGTTGGCCTGCTGTCTGACCAGCAAGCTCAATTTAACAATAATTGTGTAGTTTGATTGCTAAATGTTACATTTAAAATGTTCTAGTTTTGTTAACACGTCACATTACAAGAATTTTTTTTAAAAACACTCATCATCTCAGGTCTCAGTGATATACTCAAAACATTTTACGAACGTTGATTTGATAATGTTCCTCCTCTGTTATTATGGAACATTGTGCCAATGTTTTACTGAGAACATTATATAATCTGTTATCTCAACAACATCCTCAAAACATCCTTAAAATGTTGCAATTAAAATGTTCTAATTGTGTTAACACATAACATTACAAGAACGTTTTATAAAGAACATTCAACATCTCATCTCTCAATGATATCCTCAAAACATTTTCCTAATGTGACAGAGAGAATGTTCTTCTTTTGTTATGACAAAACATTGGGACAATGTTATATTGAGATCATTGTACAAACTTTAACTTTAACAACATTCCCAAAATATGCTCAAAATGTTGCAAGTAGAATGTTCTTCTTTTGTTATCATGAAACATTGGGACAATGTTATATTGAGATCATTGTACAAACTTTAACTTTAATAACATTCCCAAAATATCCTCAAAATGTTGCAAGTAGAATGCTCTTCTTTTGTTATCATGAAACATTGGGACAATGTTATTTAAAGATCATTGTCCAAACTTTAACTTTAACAACATTCCCAAAATATGCTCAAAATGTTGCAAGTAAAATGTTCTAATTGTGTTAACTCGTCACATTAGAAGAACGTTTTATGAAGAACATTCAACATCTCATCTCTCAATGATATCCTCAAAACATTTCCCTAATGTGACAGAGAGAATGTTCCTCTTTTGTTTTTATGAAACATTGGGACAATGTTATATTGAGATCATTGTACAAACTTTAACTTTAACAACATTCCCAAAATATGCTCAAAATGTTGCAAGTAGAATGCTCTTCTTTTGTTATCATGAAACATTGGGACAATGTTATATTGAGATCATTGTACAAACTTTAACTTTAACAACATTCCCAAAATATGCTCAAAATGTTGCAGGTAAAATGTTCTACTAGTGTTAACTCGTCACATTAAAATAACGTTTTATAAAGAACATTCAACCTCTCATCTCTCAATGATATCCTCAAAACATTTTCCTAATGTGACAGAGAGAATGTTCTTCTTTTGTTATGACAAAACATTGGGACAATGTTATATTGAGATCATTGTCCAAACTTTAACTTAAACAACATTCCCAAAATATGCTCAAAATGTTGCAAGTAAAATGTTCTAATAGTGTTAACTCGTCACATTAGAAGAACGTTTTATGAAGAACATTCAACATCTCATCTCTCAATGATATCCTCAAAACATTTTCCTAATGTGACAGAGAGAATGTTCCTCTTTTGTTTTTATGAAACATTGGGACAATGTTATATTGAGATCATTGTACAAACTTTAACTTTAACAACATTCCCAAAATATGCTCAAAATGTTGCAGGTAAAATGTTCTACTAGTGTTAACTCGTCACATTAAAATAACGTTTTATAAAGAACATTCAACATCTCATCTCTCAATGATATCCTCAAAACATTTTCCTAATGTGACAGAGAGAATGTTCCTCTTTTGTTTTTATGAAACATTGGGACAATGTTATATTGAGATCATTGTACAAACTTTAACTTTAGCAACATTCCCAAAATATGCTCAAAATGTTGCAAGTAGAATGTTCTAATTGTGTTAACTCGTCACATTAGAAGAACATTTTATAAAGAACAATAAACATCTCATCTCCCAATGATATCCTCAAAACATTCTACAAATGTGACAGAGAGAACGTTCTTCTTTTGTTATGACAAAACATTAAGACAACGTTATTTTGAGATCATTGTACAAACTTTAACTTAAACAACATTCCCCAAATATGCTCACAATGTTGCAAATAAAATGTTCTAATTCTGTTAACTCGTCACATTAAAAGAACGTTTAATAAAGAACAATAAACATCTCATCTCTCAATGGTATCCTCAAAACATTTTCCTAATGTGACAGAGAGAATGTTCCTCTTTTGTTTTTATGAAACATTGGGACAATGTTATTTTGAGATCATTGTACAAACTTTAACTTTAACAACATTCCCAAAATATTCTCAAAATGTTGCAAGTAAAATGTTCTAATTGTGTTAACTCGTCACATTAGAAGAACGTTTTATAAAGAACATTCAACATCTCATCTCTGATATCCTCAAAACGTTTTCCTAACGTGACAGAGAGAACGTTCTTCTTTCGTTATAATGAAACATAGGGACAATGATATTTTGAGATCATAGTACAACTTGTTATTTCAGAAACATTCCCAAAACATCTTTTGAATGTTGCAGTTAAAATGTTATATCTTAGTTTTCATATAACGTTATAGGAACATTTTTTAAAATGAGAAAACATCCTTAAAATGTTCGGTAAACATTACATTCAAATGTTTTCTTTAGAACATTAACCAAACTTGTAGGGAATGTTAGCGAAAGTTCTGAGAACGTTCCCTGCTAGCTGGGGCAGAACATGTGAAGAGTTAGAACATGTGGCTTCAGTGATGAACAACGCTTGTTAACAACTGAAAAAAAAACTGTAATAGACTGATACAATTTTGTGATTTTATTTATATTTGCAAGATAATTTTATATTTTCTGAATGCGATCCAGACAATCTTCAAACATCTCTCAGATGAAGATGTTCAGCCTCTCCTCACTTACAGACACAAACCCTCCCTCATGTCGAGGCGTCGCTATCACAGCAGATCAGCCTATCACTGATGCTTTATATCTGTCCACAGACGGTGTTCATCTGAATCTTTGAAGAACCAGGTGTAGCAGCTAAAGACACACACACACACACACACACACACACACACACACACACACACACACACACACACACACATGCTGTTGAACTTGTAAAAGAGGATATTGTGTATATTCACAGATTGCTTCATGATCTCTGTGTCAGTCGTTTGTTCTCCACATAAACCTAACTTAACCTAACCTTAACCCTCAGCTCATATTAGTGCTCAGAACAGAAGTGTTTCCTTGAGATCGGCAGGAATTATCCCAGCTGTTTACATTAGCTGAAAGAAAACAGTTTCGCATGAGTGCGCAGATACGAGCGGCTCTCAGACACACCGACTCCTGCGCTGTCTCACACTCACTGAGTGTGGAGAGATCATTAACTAAACTACATGTATCCAGTTTGACGTTTTTGGAAACTCTCTAACGCCGGCTGACAAGGTGATAAACTCCAGCGACTACAGCACACATTCTGTTAAACATGAATGAAGTTCATGTCTGACCTGTGACGACATGCAGCTGTTGAGTTTCAGCTGGAATGTTTGCTGACGGTTTTCTTTTGGCTAAAGTCTGGATGATGGGGAACCAAAGAAACCAAATCCAGAGAATCAGGCCAAACACAGACTCTCCAGTCTTTATCTCCGCTGGGTTTTGCTAGTGTTTCATCCAGTCCCTGCAGGCTCTTTATTCCCGGCGGTTATTGTTTGTGTAGGACAGACACACTCTTCTTTCCCAGAACAGAGATCAGCTTCACACGTCCTGTTGGCTTGTTTGATCTGATAGTGTTGCTGATTGTCTCTCTCTATCTTTGTTTTAATTCCTTCATTCTGTCATGTGTAAATATCTGGCAGGAATAGTTACTGGTTCCTTATAAAAAGGTTTGTGCAATCTTGAAATCTAGAAGAAAAAAACTTTGTTGCAGTTGTGAAATATTAAATGATAAATGTCCTCATTCACTGCTGTACTCATCATACATCAGATTAATATGAATTATTTGAAAGTAAATAGTTTTTTATTTTATACTCATTTAAATATGACTAAATAATGACTTAAAATGGCCATATAATGCCATTTTTGTACAAGCTAATATGATTCTTTAGGGTCTAAATGAAAAGTTTGTAATATACTTTAATTAAAAATTCTCATTAGTATTGCAAGAAAACACTAATTTTACCTGGTCAAAAACAGCTCTGTTTTCAGCACGCCGTTTCAGTGCATGTGTCTTTAAATGATAATGAGCTTTGCTGACCCCGCCCCTCTGTTCTGTGCGTACACCGTAACACAGTAACACAACGGCTTGATTTGAGATGTGGGAAAACATATTAAAAGAAGATTATTAAACAAGATTAAAAAAAACAAAACACAGGATGGATTTTTATCATTTTATGATGGTTGTGTACAGGCACTGCCAACACACATTTCAGTACAATCAACTTGTAAAAGTGCATGTACCATTATATGACCCCTTTAATAATAATAATAACAACTGTCTATCACTGGCATTTTTCCAATCAGCGGTTATGTGTGTGTGTGTTTGTGTGTGTTTGTAGACAATGTTCTGCACTCAGAAATAAAACAAATTTTGAGCTAATTAAACTGAGATCTTCAACAGTTGTAACTGTACATAAATACAGTCATGAGATCTACATATGTTCTCACAGCGCGATCTAAAGCAGCGCTGGTGGATTCTGCTGCTGATTGTCTCATCGGTGACCCCTGCGGTAACCCCTGACCCCTGACCCCTGCGGTGACCCCGTCACAGCCGCAGGCAGAAACCCATTAGTGTCTGCGTCTGCGCAGCTGTTTAACAGTCGCTGAGTCGCTGATCCTCGACTCGTTCCCCGTCACAGACTCTGCTCTGGAGCTTCAGTCAAATACATCATCCTGAGTGAAATAAAAACACATCAATAGTGCAAAATCAAAATCAAGTACAACAAAGTGAATAAACGAATGAAGCAGAACAAACTCAGAACATTCTCTGTCTCTCATATAAAAGAAGGTGAAGATGTTTCTATCAATATAAATTGCTTCCTTCTGGGAGAAAAATACAGCGTTCCACACTGTGACACTGAAGTAAGCAATAAGGTACGAGAGGCTATATCGTGAATAAGTCACGACTGAAAGGCGTTGTTAGACACGACACGAAGTGGAGTAACTCCGTCAGCCGTAACTTATTCACGGTACAGCACTAGCCTCGAGTACCTAATTGCTTTTATAATGTTAATGTTACCACACAATACAAATATTAAAGCCAAAAAAAATATGCGCAGGTCCTCCATCTGATCTGGATACGGCCCGGATCCGGCTGACTGCATCATGCGTTGTGGTCGTGTCTAGGCGCAGGTCCTCCATCTGATCTGGGTACGGCCCAGATCCGGCTGACTACATCATGCGTTGTGGTCGTGTCTAGGCGCAGGTCCACCATCTGATCTGGATACGGCCCGGATCCGGCTGACTACATCATGCGTTGTGGTCGTGTCTAGGCGCAGGTCCTCCATCTGATCTGGATACGGCCCGGATCCGGCTGATTACATCATGCGTTGTGGTCGTGTCTAGGCGCAGGTCCTCCATCTGATCTGGATACGGCCCGGATCCGGCTGACTACATCATGCGTTGTGGTCGTGTCTAGGCGCAGGTCCTCCATCTGATCTGGATACGGCCCGGATTCGGCTGACTACATCATGCGATGTGGTCGTGTCTAGGCGCAGGTCCTCCATCTGATCTGGATACGGCCCGGATCCGGCTGACTACATCATGCGTTGTGGTCGTGTCTAGGCGCAGGTCCTCCATCTGATCTGGATACGGCCCGGATTCGGCTGACTACATCATGCGTTGTGGTCGTGTCTAGGCGCAGGTCCTCCATCTGATCTGGATACGGCCTGGATCCGGCTGACTACATCATGCGTTGTGGTCGTGTCTAGGCGCAGGTCCACCATCTGATCTGGATACGGCCCGGATTCAGCTGACTACATCATGCGTTGTGGTCATGTCTAGGCGCAGGTCCTCCGTCTGATCTGGATACGGCCCGGATCCGGCTGACTACATCATGCGTTGTGGTCGTGTCTAGGCGCAGGTCCTCCATCTGATCTGGATACGGCCCGGATCCGGCTGACTACATCATGCGTTGTGGTCGTGTCTAGGCGCAGGTCCTCCATCTGATCTGGATACGGCCCGGATCCGGCTGACTACATCATGCGTTGTGGTCGTGTCTAGGCGCAGGTCCTCCATCTGATCTGGATACGGCCCGGATTCGGCTGACTACATCATGCGTTGTGGTCGTGTCTAGGCGCAGGTCCTCCATCTGATCTGGATACGGCCCGGATCCGGCTGACTACATCATGCGTTGTGGTCGTGTCTAGGCGCAGGTCCTCCATCTGATCTGGATACGGCCCGGATCCGGCTGACTACATCATGCGTTGTGGTCGTGTCTAGGCGCAGGTCCTCCATCTGATCTGGATACGGCCCGGATTCGGCTGACTACATCATGCGTTGTGGTCGTGTCTAGGCGCAGGTCCTCCATCTGATCTGGATACGGCCCGGATCCGGCTGACTACATCATGCGTTGTGGTCGTGTCTAGGCGCAGGTCCACCATCTGATCTGGATACGGCCCGGATTCAGCTGACTACATCATGCGTTGTGGTCATGTCTAGGCGCAGGTCCTCCGTCTGATCTGGATACGGCCCGGATCCGGCTGACTACATCATGCGTTGTGGTCGTGTCTAGGCGCAGGTCCTCCATCTGATCTGGATACGGCCCGGATCCGGCTGACTACATCATGCGTTGTGGTCGTGTCTAGGTGCAGGTCCTCCATCTGATCTGGATACGGCCCGGATCCGGCTGACTACATCATGCGTTGTGGTCGTGTCTAGGCGCAGGTCCTCCATCTGATCTGGGTACGGCCCGGATTCAGCTGACTACATCATGCGTTGTGGTCGTGTCTAGGCGCAGGTCCTCCATCTGATCTGGATACGGCCCGGATCCGGCTGACTACATCATGCGTTGTGGTCGTGTCTAGGCGCAGGTCCTCCATCTGATCTGGGTACGGCCCGGATTCAGCTGACTACATCATGCGTTGTGGTCGTGTCTAGGCGCAGGTCCACCATCTGATCTAGATACGGCCCGGATCCGGCTGACTACATCATGCGTTGTGGTCGTGTCTAGGCGCAGGTCCTCCATCTGATCTGGATACGGCCCGGATCCGGCTGACTACATCATGCGTTGTGGTCGTGTCTAGGCGCAGGTCCTCCATCTGATCTGGATACGGCCCGGATTCGGCTGACTACATCATGCGATGTGGTCGTGTCTAGGCGCAGGTCCACCATCTGATCTGGATACGGCCCGGATCCGGCTGACTACATCATGCGTTGTGGTCGTGTCTAGGCGCAGGTCCTCCATCTGATCTGGATACGGCCCGGATTCGGCTGACTACATCATGCGTTGTGGTCGTGTCTAGGCGCAGGTCCACCATCTGATCTGGATACGGCCCGGATCCGGCTGACTACATCATGCGTTGTGGTCGTGTCTAGGCGCAGGTCCTCCATCTGATCTGGATACGGCCCGGATCCGGCTGACTACATCATGCGTTGTGGTCGTGTCTAGGCGCAGGTCCTCCATCTGATCTGGATACGGCCCGGATTCGGCTGACTACATCATGCGTTGTGGTCGTGTCTAGGCGCAGGTCCTCCATCTGATCTGGATACGGCCCGGATCCGGCTGACTACATCATGCCTTGTGGTCGTGTCTAGGCGCAGGTCCTCCATCTGATCTGGATACGGCCCGGATCCGGCTGACTACATCATGCGTTGTGGTCGTGTCTAGGCGCAGATCCTCCATCTGATCGGGATCAGGTCCTCCATCTGATCTGGATACGGCCCGTATTCGGCTGACTACATCATGCGTTGTGGTCGTGTCTAGGCGCAGGTCCACCATCTGATCTGGATACGGCCCGTATTCGGCTGACTACATCATGCGTTGTGGTCGTGTCTAGGCGCAGGTCCTCCATCTGATCTGGATACAGTTTATGTAGCCTAACATTAATTTAACTGATTTGAATAATAGAAATGTATATTGTGTACACTTTTAGTCTAGATTTAAACTAGGGAGTGTGTCTGCTTATTGGACAATGTTAGGAAGACTGTTCCAGAGTTTACGTTTTGGACCAGGTTTGTTTATTATGCGTTCAGGGCAACAACCCATTAGAGCATTACAGTAATCTAATCTAATCTAATCTAATCTAATCTAATCTAATCTAATCTAATCTAATCTAATCAAGTGTTAGAGTATTCTAGGTTAATACGTGCAGAGGTTTTTTTGTCCAATAATTAGAATCTCTGTGTTTTCAGAATTAAGTTATAGGAAATGACTAGTCATCCCATTTTTTTTCATCAGCTATGCATTCCGTCTAGATATAATTAATAAATGTCTGAGTTTGACTGCAGCAGATTTATAAGTGTTTGTAAACCCTTCAGAAGGTGCTGCTGTCTAAGATATTGTATGTGTTTGTGTTGTAATGATGTTTTAGTCTCTCTCCTTTCTGTTCTGGTGGTCTCGAGGACAGATATGATCCATCAGGGACCCTCACGTTTCTCTCGCCTCAGTGACAGCAAACACTCACAGTGAGAATGAAAGACAGCAAGCGTCTGTCCGTGAATAAGAGAACATTTCTAAAAGCTTCTGGTCAAGAGCAGCTCATGGTCAACATGACGTTTAAAGAGTCTCTTCAAGACAAAGAGAGTCAGAAGTCTAACACTCACTCTGACACACACACACACACACTCTCTCTCTCTCTCTCTCTCTCTCTCTCTCTCTCTCTCTCTCTCTCTCACACACACACACACACACACACACACACACACACACACACACACACACTCGGTTGATCATCCGTGTAGAAAGGCAGCATGATAAGATCCACAGCTCCTCGATAAGACGCAGATGGAGAAGCTTGTGGATGAAATGATAATCCTCTTTCTCCTCTTCTCTCTCTCTCTCTCTCTCTCTCTCTCTCTCTCTCTCTCTCTCTCTCTCTCTCTCTCTCTCTCACACACACACACACACACACACTATTTGTTTCTCTCCCAGAGGAACACGCGGGCGTCTCACTGAACAAATGAATGCAAATACCAGGAAAAAGCTGCTGTGGATCCGCATCGACGGTCAGATTGTCTCAAAGTGGAGATTATTCCTGCGATTGAAAGAGACGAAAGATAGAGAGAGAGAGGCGAAAGATAGAGAATAGAGAGAGAATAGAGAGAGAGAGAGAGAGAGAGTGAATCTATCTGAGATACAGATGTTTTTAATTAGTGTGTTTGGAGAGATTAGACAGAAGTTGGATGGGATCAATGCTGTAAACGCAAGAAAAATACATTTTATTCAACAAATGCAAAAATCAAAAACCACAACAAAATTGATTTGGCAGAAGGTATTTTTAAGACTGATAATGATAATCTTAAATAAAATTCTGATTACATACATTTAATTTTGTCTGAAAAGAACTGATCTTGCTGAATCACTGAACTGACCTCAGAACAGTGACACTCTTTTCTTTTAAGCGCCGCTTTACAGTCTATCCCTGAAACACGCATAAATAGAGCCGGCGACTGTAATAGAGTTGCTGATGAGCAGAGCCGGAGTTTAGAGAACGAAGGAACTCGTTTTGTTTGATCACTACATCATTTCCGTCTGTGTTAATCAGCGCTATTATTCTAACATGGAAAATGATCAGAATAAAAAACTAAGAAGTAAATTAGATAAATTAACAAGTGTGTGTAAGAGAGGTAGTGTGTGTGTGTGTGTGTGTGTGTGTGTGTGTGTGTGAGTGTGAGGGGCGTGTCAGGTGTCGTGTTTCTCTTTTGTCACCTGCAGCATTAAATCTTTGGCTCATTCACCATCAGCAGCACACACACACACTCACTCACACACACAAGCGCGCGCAGTGATGGACTCCAGCAGCGCGCGCTTCTCGCTCCTCGCGCCGCACGCGCCGCTCCTCCTCCGGCAGGGCGACAGGAGTTTCCCGCGCAGCCCGAAGTGCGCGCGCTGCCGGAATCACGGGGTGGTCTCGGCTCTCAAGGGACACAAACGCTTCTGCCGCTGGCGCGACTGCGCGTGCGTCAAATGCGCGTTGATCGCGGAGAGGCAGCGCGTCATGGCGGCTCAGGTGGCGTTGCGGAGGCAACAGGCGCAGGAGGAGCTGCAGGTGATCTACCCCGCCGCAGGAGCGACGCAGGGCGGCGCGAGCGTCTCCAGAGCAGCGCTGAGCGCGTTCGACGCCTTCAGGCCGGACGGTAGATGACTTTCAACTGTTCTAATAGTGTTTTGGTTTAAACGTGAACCGAATCAGTCTTTCTCAGTAGATTCGTGTTGAGTTTTAAAGTTCAGTATATATGTTGCTCTTTATTGTGTATAGTTAATTTTTCAACTCTGATGTGGCAACTTAAATATGAATATATTAATAATAATATTGTCAATATAAGAAACATACATATGATATACCTACAAATAATTATACAATATTCAGTAACACTTTAGAATACTGTTACTTTATTAATGAATAACTATACAGGACCAAATGAATAACACACTATTAGCTTTATAGTAACTACAATTAACTAACAAGAAACTGATTAACAAATTAGTAAGTAATATCGCTCAGTCAAATGTGGTTGTTCACTATTAGCTAATCAATATTGTTTTTGTCATACCTCCCAGAGAACTACTACAGGTTCATAATTAACATGAATAATGCATAATTTATAATAAAAGGTAACGGTAACCCACTAGTAATGACTCAAGTGTTACTACGTTCTTCTAAAGGAAGGAACTACTAATTATGTGGATCAGTGTTCAGAATCTTACACAAACCTCAAAAGCTTACAATGACTTCAGTCAATATTAGGTAGTTATGTTTTTCACTTTAGATACTGATCCAAATAATTAGTAGTTCCTTTAGTAGAATGTACATTTACATTTTACATTTACATTTAGTCATTTAGCAGACGCTTTTATCCAAAGCGACTTACAAATTAGGACTAAATTAAGCGAGTCATCATGAAGAGGCAAAAACAACAACAACGCAAGAAGTGCTCAAAATACGAAGTTCAGGCATTATTCAGAGTAGCATAAGCCTGATAAGTACGGAGCCCCCCTAGTCCCACTTTGTCAAAAAAATTAATTATAACTATCTTGTGGCCTCAAGATAGTAACTCGTGGCCTCAAGATAGTAACTCGTGGCCTCAAGATAGTAACTCGTGGCCTCAAGATAGTAACTCGTGGCCTCAAGATAGTAACTCGTGGCCTCAAGATACTAACTCGTGGCCTCAAGATACTAACTCGTGGCCTCAAGATACTAACTCGTGGCCTCAAGATAGTAACTCGTGGCCTCAAGATAGTAACTCGTGGCCTCAAGATAGTAACTCGTGGCCTCAAGATAGTAACTCGTGGCCTCAAGATACTAACTCGTGGCCTCAAGATAGTAACTCGTGGCCTCAAGATACTAACTCGTGGCCTCAAGATACTAACTCGTGGCCTCAAGATACTAACTCGTGGCCTCAAGATAGTAACTCGTGGCCTCAAGATAGTAACTCGTGGCCTCAAGATAGTAACTCGTGGCCTCAAGATAGTAACTCGTGGCCTCAAGATACTAACTCGTGGCCTCAAGATAGTAACTCGTGGCCTCAAGATAGTAACTCGTGTCCTCAAGATAGTAACTCGTGTCCTCAAGATAGTAACTCGTGTCCTCAAGATACTAACTCGTGGCCTCAAGATAGTAACTCGTGGCCTCAAGATAGTAACTCGTGGCCTCAAGATAGTAACTCGTGGCCTCAAGATAGTAACTCGTGGCCTCAAGATAGTAACTCGTGTCCTCAAGATACTAACTCGTGGCCTCAAGATACTAACTCGTGGCCTCAAGATAGTAACTCGTGGCCTCAAGATACTAACTCGTGGCCTCAAGATAGTAACTCGTGTCCTCAAGATAGTAACTCGTGTCCTCAAGATACTAACTCGTGGCCTCAAGATACTAACTCGTGGCCTCAAGATAGTAACTCGTGGCCTCAAGATAGTAACTCGTGGCCTCAAGATAGTAACTCGTGTCCTCAAGATAGTAACTCGTGTCCTCAAGATACTAACTCGTGGCCTCAAGATAGTAACTCGTGGCCTCAAGATAGTAACTCGTGGCCTCAAGATACTAACTCGTGGCCTCAAGATACTAACTCGTGGCCTCAAGATACTAACTCGTGGCCTCAAGATACTAACTCGTGGCCTCAACATAGTAAAGTGTCTGACACATGGACCCTTTGTTATTAAACTGGACCCTGTAGTGCAATACTTCACATTCTGTGCAATATTCTATGTTTTAATATTCAGTGTGCAATATAGTTTGCTGCAGTTCTGCTTCTATTTATTTACTAGTACTGTAAATCTTGTAGGCTGCATATCCATAGTCCTTTATAATTCTTCTTCATATATAGTCTATATACTTTTTACATGTATATAGCCTACTTGTTTATTTACCAATTTCTATTATTATTTATATTCCTTTTAGAGATGCACCGATTGATTGGCTGGTGACCGGAATTGGCCGATTTTCACGTGATCGGCCATGACCGGCGACTGGCCGGTCAGTCTGACATATATAGATTTTATGCGGTCAAATGCAGTCGGGCGCCGCATGATTAACCTTTTGAGCGGTACGGTCTCATATATGGGATTTTTATTTCTGTGCCCCTGAGAGTACGGTGCCACATTTAGAATGTTCAGTGACGTCGCATCACTGCCAGATCCAAACTGTGCTTTCGCGCATTGGCTGGCGCTGAGCCAGTGTCGGACGCGTTCAGCGCTGTCATATATCACAACTAAGCAGTTTTTTCAACTTCATAATGTTTATTTTTGGTTTCAGATATTTAAATACACATAAGCACGAGTAAAACAATACATTTTGAGTTTGTAAAACACACTGATGTCTGTGGAAGCAGCAATAACAATCTATTCAAATATAATTTGCCGACATGTGTTATTCATATCAGACAAACATAGTGCAAGACAAGGAACTATAAAGTTTACTCTATTCTTCTCAGTTCACCGGCCACTTTCTTGCATTTATTTCGGGAGAAACTGATGAATTCACGTGCTGTAAATACGACTGACAGGACAACATTGCAGCGCCCATCTCATGTTATAACTTAGATCAAGATTAAAGGTTTTTAAACGACCAAACACACTCACTTACACGTATTTAAGAATCGGAATATCAGATAGGCATGTTGATGACATGGTAAGCAAGTTTGTGAATATTTTGAATAAAAAAGGAAAAGCGAAATAAAAGCGACACATCTGTCATACAGTATTATTGTGGCTGCGGTGTATCGCGTGACGCGTCGCCATGGAAACATTAAAGGGAACGTTCGCCTTGAAAAAACTCACTTTCTCGTGGCCACGAGATACTATCTTGAGGCCACGAGTTACTATCTTGAGGCCACGAGTTACTATCTTGAGGCCACGAGATACTATCTTGAGGCCACGAGATACTATCTTGAGGCCACGAGTTAGTATCTTGAGGCCACAAGATAGTTATAATAATTTTTTTTTGACAAAATGGGACTAGGGGGGCTCCGTAGATAAGTGATGTTTTTTTTTTATGAGGTTAAGTGCTCATGGAATAGATAGGTTTTCAGCTGTCTTTTGAATGTTGTCAGGCATTCTGCATTCCGGATGAGGGTGGGTAGAGCGTTCCACCAGCATGGAACTGTGAATGAGAATGTTCTGGAAAGTGATTTTGTGGCTTTCTGTGATGGAACCACGAGACGTCGCTCGTTGGCCGATCGTAGGCTTCTAGTAGGGATGTAGGCTCGTAGGAGTGAGTGATAGTAGGAGGGAGCTGAGCCTGTGATAGATCTGTAAGCAAGCGTCAATGCCTTGAACTTGATGCGAGCAGCGAGAGGTAGCTAGTACAGAGAGATGAACAGAGGAGTGACGTGTGCCCTCTTGGGCTCGTTGAAGCTAAGACGAGCTGCAGCGTTCTGGATCCTCTGTAGGGGTTTGGTTGCACATGCTGGAAGTCCGGCCAGAAGAGCATTACAGTATTCAAGCCTAGAGATGACCAGGGCCTGGACGAGAAGTTGTGTTGCATGCTCAGTTAGGAAAGGCCTGATCTTCCTGATGTTGTGCAGCGCAAACCTGCATGATCGAGCTGTCTTTGACATGTGATCTGTGAAGGTCAGCTGGTCATCAAACGTTACTCCAAGATTTCTGACTGACCTTGATGGGGTGATTGATGATGAATCTAGCTGGATGGTGAAGTCGTGCAAATTACACAGATATACAGATAATGCTTTCACCGCTTGAGTGAGTACAGCTTTTTCGGTCGGGCAATTAAGTGAATAACGCGAAAATGTGCCAAATCGAAACTGCTAGGAGCAAAGACTTAAGTGCAAATTAGACTGCAGTAATAATTTTCACTCGCGGCTGTAATTTAATGTGGCCACGCATCTAACTAAGATACAGAATTATGTGAAGTTAAAAATACAAAATAAGCAGAGAATCGAAGATGGGCTTACCTTGACTAAAATGCAGCACTGAAATAACAGGAGAACAGAGTATTCTAGAAAAACACACTTGCGCGCTCTTGCCGCACAAGTGTGTAACACTTCATTACTGGGTTACCATTACCTTATATTATAGATTTTGCATTGTTCCTGTTAATTATGAACCTGTATAGTTCTCTGGGAGGTATGACAAAAAATAGTAGTAACTGATTAGCTAATAGTGAACTACCACATTCGACTGAGCGATATTACTTACTAATTCGTTAATCAGAGTTCCCTTTCGTAACGTTTACTCGTATTACGTTGCTAGACGCTTATGGGGGAAACTCTTTTTCTCTGAATACTGAAGCCTTTAATTCAGAAACGCAGTGCCGTAATAGAGCGGCGATTAGAGCGCGCTCATTGGCTGCTCAGCGGAACTGTGGGAACCTATGGCAGAGCAGCATGTCTGCGCGAGCCAATCATGTTTGAGTTAAAGGCTTCAATATTCAGAGAAAAAGAGTTTCCCCCATAAGCGTCTAGCGAAGCAATACTCGTTCCCGATATCTCAGGGAAGTCGTTCTGTTGTTAGTTAATAGTAGTTACTAGGATGTTATTAGTATGTTACTCATTTGTTCCTGTGTAGTTATTCATTAATGAAGGAACAGTATTCTAAAGTGTTACCCAAAAACTGTTGTAATAATAGTTCAGAAAGCAGATTGTCGGCTTCGATCTGAGCGTGTATGAAACGGGGAGTGTGTGAGCGCAGAGAACGGATGAAACGGGGAGTGTGTGAACGGGGAGTGTGTGAGCGCAGAGAACGGATGAAACGGGGAGTGTGTGAACGGGGAGTGTGAGAGCGCAGAGAACGGATGAAACGGGGAGTGTGTGAGCGCAGAGAACGGATGAAACGGGGAGTGTGTGAGCGCAGAGAACGGATGAAACGGGGAGTGTGTGAACGCAGAGAACGGATGAAACGGGGAGTGTGTGAACGGGGAGTGTGTGAGCGCAGAGAACGGATGAAACGGGGAGTGTGTGAATGGGGAGTGTGAGAGCGCAGAGAACGGATGAAACGGGGAGTGTGTGAACGGGGAGTGTGTGAACGCAGAGAACGGATGAAACGGGGAGTGTGTGAACGGGGAGTGTGTGAGCGCAGAGAACGGATGAAACGGGGAGTGTGTGAACGGGGAGTGTGTGAGCGCAGAGAACGGATGAAACGGGGAGTGTGTGAACGCAGAGAACGGATGAAACGGGGAGTGTGTGAACGGGGAGTGTGTGAACGCAGAGAACGGATGAAACGGGGAGTGTGTGAACGGGGAGTGTGTGAGCGCAGAGAACGGATGAAACGGGGAGTGTGTGAACGCAGAGAACGGATGAAACGGGGAGTGTGTGAACGGGGAGTGTGTGAACGCAGAGAACGGATGAAACGGGGAGTGTGTGAACGGGGAGTGTGTGAGCGCAGAGAACGGATGAAACGGGGGAGTGTGTGAATGCAGAGAACGGCTTTTCCCACTACAGTGCTTGAACTCGGATTCTGTCGTCAGCTGTTCTGACACTGCTTTATTCCTGCAGAGAAGAGCCTTCAGGAGCGCAGCGTGTTGAGTGGGCTGGTGGATCATGCGTGCTTCTCCTCAATAAAGAGCGACCCGTCTCCTGGCCCGGTTCTGGAGTCGGAGAAACAGTGGGAAGCTCCTGGCCGAAACCCCACTGCCGTCCTGATGAAGATCTTCCCTCAGCTGGAGCGGGACGTCCTGGGCTCGGCGCTGGAGGCCGGATCGGGAGACGTGGTGAAGGCCATCGAGCTGCTGCTCGGCTCCCGGGAGGGTCAGAGGTCAAGAGGAGCCGGCGGCTCTCGGGAGGGTCAGAGGTCAAGCGGAGCCAGTTCGGCCTTCTCTCCCCTCCACTCCTCCTCCTCTCCCTCCTTCCGAGACGGGATGTTGGGGTTTAACCAGGGGTTTGCCATCGGCCCGCTGAGACTCTATCCCACAGCGAACTTCCTCCCGCCGCTCCTGACGTCCGGGTTCGTCCCGATGACCCTGCGACCGCCGGCGGACTATCGGCTCCTGCGGGACCTTCCGTATCCCAGAGACTCCTTCAACCCCGCAGTGTTTCACTCCGGCCTCGACCGGGACAAATAACCGGACCACAGTCTCCTGCTTTCCCAGTAAACCAGAGTATGGATCATGAATCCAGATGTTGACCCTTGTGTGACCTTATGGACAGTTTTGTCTCTTTCATTTTTGTTTCCTTTTGATCATTTTGCCTGCATGTGTTAATGCCAATGCAATTCATTGTGGCACTGGTGTGTATTTTTATTGGAATTTTACTATTTTACCCCCATCTCCTTTAATAAATCTATTTTGCACTAGTAACACAAAATATTTCCACTCATGACCTTTTGGACAAAAATGTCCCCATTGAAACCCATTAAAACTACTATTTTTAATCCCAGGGCCATTTAACTATAAAATGACGTAATCTTTGTTAAAGGACAATTCCGGTATTTAACACTTTGAGTCTATTTTGTAGTTTGTTTTGGATGAACAAAAGTGGTGGACAAAGAAATTTTGACAATGGTTCCTGTCGCGACTTTTTGACTATTTTAGAATTGCCCATGACCGCTTTAGAATGGGAGTCAATGGCCATGCACGAACATGTCTTTAAAACAACCCTTAACGTTCGTTTTCAAAACTGTGCAACTCACCGAGTGGTTAGTGGTGTTCGTTGATGATTAAAAACAAATATCGGCGCAATGTATGATTTCAATCCGTTTATTTTTCTATAGTGGAACTATTTTTTCAGATACCTCACAACCGCGTATAAACTTCCGCTCTTCCGCAACTTCCGTTGCTCTGCTCACGCTAGCACAGAGAACCGAGCGAAAAGACCTAAAAGACTACAATCAAATGTAAACAGCCCCCTTTCAGTTTCCGGTAGCGCAGTAATATCAGCGAGCAATGAGTCCTCCAACGGAAATCAATGGATTTTACAAAATGCCAAATAAAACACGACAGAAACTGTATTTCGCTACGCTACTTGTTTTTGATCATCAACGAACACCACTAACCACTCGGTGAGTTCCACAGTTTTGAAAACGAACGTTAAGGGTTGTTTTAAGGACATGTTCGTGCATGGCCATTGACTCCCATTCTAAAGCGGTCATGGGCAATTCTAAAATAGTCAAAAAGTCGCGACAGGAACCATTGTCAAAATTTCTTTGTCCACCACTCTTGTTCATCCAAAACAAACTACAAAATAGACTCAAAGTGTTAAATACCGGAATTGTCCTTTAATAGGCTTTCAATCTGTTGGAAAGGCTTCAAAATTTACATTTCTTACCAGATGTGCCATTTTCTCAGGTTTGGCTTATAATGCAAATACTCGCTTTATTCCTGTTTTCTGCGTATTATAGAGCCAATTGGATAAAAAAAATGCAGCTATAATTGTGTGTGTGTGTGTGTGTGTGTGTGTGTATTGGTATGGTTGTCAGGGTTTGGTTTGTATGTGTGTAATAATAATAATAATAATAAAGTGTGTGCCTGTAGGCTAATATTAGAGAGAGAAAAACTCTTCTGCAAATCCCAAATACAGCCATGTGTCCCAGTGGAGCTTTACTGACATCTAATGGGGAAATGCCTCCACACAGTTTTATCCAGGTGTGTTTTATATTTTTTTATATATTGAAAATGTTGCATTTTTATGCATATTTGAATGTCACATTTTGTTAATAAATCTTAAATACAACTTTATTTCATTGACTATAGAAGAAAAAGCTTGATCAATCCCGTTTTCCCGGTTCACAGCTGAGAAACAGATTTAGATTGACTATAAATCAATAAACAAAACCTTCAGCTTGAACATGCAGGTGAATATAGAGAATATATAACTCAATGGAAATACAGTTAAAGTGTTAGAAACTTCTGTTATCATTTACCTCATGTATGAGTTTCTTCTGTTTAGCACAAAAGAAGATTTTGAACAAAACAGTTTCACGAGTTCACATCTACATATAATTAATACAATAAGTTTATGCGTATTTGGCGTGCTGTCCGGAGGGAGGGCTCCAAGCTCGGAGTTAGGCCCGAACCCAAAGTACTCCCCCCAGTTGGTAAGAGTAGATGGAAATGGAAGTGTAGATGGAACTGGAAGTGAGGAGATGGGGTGGAGGAGGGATGCTGACAAACTTTCAATGAACAGAGACGGTCTGCTGTGAATTTATACTCTGTCATTGAGTTGATTACTGATTAATCAACAGCTGTGCATGATTTGGTTAATTATCTGAACCTGCTCCTCCCGAACTTTGTTAAATACAACCTCATTTAATGAACTTCTTTGACTTCTACAGTTTTTTCTTTCCTACTCTGGAAGTCAATGAGGTTCATCAAACTGTTTGGTTACTGTCATTCTTCAAAATATCTTCTTTTGTGCTAAACATACATGAGAAGTTTCATTTTTGGGTGAATATCCCTTTAACACTTCACATCTCAAATAGAGTCTGTAGAAATCATAGACAGTAAAAGAAATGGACACAGCGACCCCATTGGATTCAACGGAGAAAAGTCAATTAGAAGCTCTTCTTCCTGATGGCGGAGCGACTGCGCAGACTCACACTGAGCTCGACGACGTAGATGTGACGTGAGCAGCCCGTCTGTCTTCTAGTTGCTGTGCCGAGAGAAATCTGAATCACTCCCTTCCGAATCCCTCAGAGACGGAGAGCGTGAGTAGGAGCTGTCCATGAGCTGGAGCAGGAGCAACTTTTGCTAAGTATTCTGATTAATTATTTTGTCATTTTGCCTCTACGTCCCCCCGATCGCCCGTAAGCTTCTCCTCCTGTCCATACGGTAATCTCTCTACTGTGTGACAGAGAGTCGCGTGGTTATGACGCAATCGTTAGCCTATTTTTACAAAAACTGCTTCTACGGGGCCATAACGTAAGATACAGGGTAATGGATCGAGCCTTTTATACATTTTCATGTTTCTTTAGAAATAAATACTTCTCAGATGAAAAAAAAACAAAAAAAACGCCTCAGATGTAAAGTTATTCGCTGTCAAAGTGACGCCAAAATGAATGGGAGTCAATGGAATGCTAACAGCAGGAGATGGTCTGCTAATCAAAGGCGGCGCCCGGGGAAGCTTCAGTGTTTTATGAAACATTGGCCCCCTTGTAGGAATGACAACTAGTGGTGGAAATAGGTACTGCAGTCCAATTCAAAATATCGCAGATCGTCGTTTCTCCCGCCTCCTCCTCAGACTCGACGGGTTGCCAGGTTGAGCAGGAACGAGCGCAATGGACAATGAAAACTGGCAACATGAAGTTTCACAGACCAAAACAAAAACAAACATTCCAGCCTGGAAACGCACATTTCAGAGTAACTTAGCTGGCTGTAGAAGTGTTTTTCAGAGAGACGAGTATGTGAACTTGAGCATGTTTCCTCAATATATGCAAACATATTATGGTATTTTTATGCTTTAGTACAGTGAAAAAAAGTTACATACAGCACTTTTAAAGTTGATGTAAATCTTTGACTTTCAGTGGTGTTTCAGTAAGTCAATATGTTGTAGTTCAGACACTAAATGCTTTCCTGAAGAGAAAACACTCATGAAAAGCTTCATTCAGCTTCAAGAAAACGCTGTTGTCGTTTAAAAATATACTCAAATCCCCTAATACTGCCAAACTAATATTTAAATACAAAAATCAATTCTCAAATTACCAAATCAGTTCATTTAAAACATTTCAAACATCAATAAAAATTTTAAAACATTTTCAGAGGATGTTTGACCTTCAATCACACAAAGGAAAGAGAAGTTGTGATTCTCTCATAAGGTGTCTGTGTGTGTGTGTGTGTTTGCAGACACCAGCAGAGGTCAGTGTTCCACTCTCACTAATAACACTGGGAAACAGTCAATGGACTTTATGATACAGTGTGAGTCTCATGTCTGAGTCTCAAAGATTCATATGAACAACTGTGCTTTTATTAAAATATGTCTAACATCTAAAAACTCTTTTCCACGAGCTCTAGTTCAAGTTCAAGTTCAAGTTGAAGTTGATTTTATTTGTATAGCACATATACAACAGCCAATAGGCTGACCAAAGTGCTTTACAGATGATACCACATACACAGAAAACCAGACCAAGCAAAATTTAATATAACCCAATTTAAAAAACAAAATAAAATAAAATAATCACAGTAGTCAATACACTAAGGAAAACAAATACGTTTTTAGCAGGGACTTAAAAACAGACAGTGAAGGGGCCATTCTGATCTCTAGAGGCAGGGCCTTCCAGAGTCGAGGACCTGCCACTGCAAATGCGCGTTCTCTTACGAGAGTCCTCTCGTACTGCGTTTTATCAAAACGCTACGGGAAAAGTCTCTTTTCACGAAACACTGAAGCAAAAAATTATCCTTTAATTTTCATATATGTAAAACGCGTTGCGGCAGCAGCAGTCAGCTATGGCGAGACGGCTTGCTCGCTCATTGGCTGCTCTGCGGCAACTGCTTAAGCCTATCGAGCGAGGCCTGAGATGGCATCAGGCCAATGAGGCCTCCTCGCCACTTCCCGCCGAAACGGGCGTGGCTTACCTCTATAAAAGGAGCTCGAGAAGGCTGACTCACTTGATTTTAATCTCTTCAGCGAAGCGCACGCATCGCTGGATCACGGAAGCAAGCGTCGTTCGAAGCAAGCACTTCAGCTGGACGAGCCCTCGAAGCCGCTGGCCAACGCCGCCTTCTACAGCCGTACCTGCTGCGCTTTCCGACGCCTATATCCTTTATTGCTATATTGCTCTGTTTTCTGTGTGTGTGTGTGTGTGTGTTCGCTGCAACACTCACCCCTAAAAGAGCTGCGTCTTTTTCAAGACGCCTTCTCATGCAGCGCTCGCGCTCGCTGACGGCGAAATGCCCTTACTCCGAGCCAATTGCCTACGGTGACTCTGAGGACTCGCCAGGCATCCTTCCGAGGCTGCCCTTCCTGGAAGCGGACGGCGGGATTAGTTTTTCTTTACGTTACAAGAAAAGCTACCCTGCCTCCGCGCGCGTCATTCACCGGCGAAGGAGAAAGGAGTGTTCTCAGTCCCACCATTGGTCGGTCTCACCTCTTTTCTCTCATATTTCTCAGTTCCCTGTTCGGCGACTGGAAATATTATTGCAGCAAGTGAGTCTGTTATAGCACGCTTGCCTGCCAGCAAACGCCGAAGAATACATGTTGACGCCGCCTTTGCCGCCAATGCTTCACTCTGTCAGTCCCCTGAAGGCGACTGCAGAGATGCATTTTGCAGCCAGCGAGCGCGTAGTACCCGCTTGCCTGCAACCGAACACCGTTTCTACGGTTCCCGTGCGTCACTGGCGAAAGGAGAATGGAGTGTTTTCAGCCCCGCTGAAACTGGGCGATATCCACTCTTCTCACATTCAAAGCCTACATCCCCCTGTGGCTCAGTGGCGGAGTTATAGGTTTACCGCATGGGAGACCGGAGTTCTAATCCCGGTCTAGCGGCATATATATTTTTATGCCGCCAATGCTTCGCTCTGTCAGTCCCCTGAAGGCGACTTCGGAGATGCATTTTGCAGCCAGCGAGCGCGTAGTACCCGCTTGCCTGCAACCGAACGCCGTTTCTACGGTTCCCGTGCGTCACTGGCGAAAGGGGAATGGAGTGTTTTCAGCCCCGCTGAAACCGGGCGATATCCACTCTTCTCACATTCTGGCATATTTCAGGCGTCTGAAAATGTTAGTATTGCATGTCGTGCTTAAGGCGGGCGTACACGGTGCGAGTTCGGACCAGGATCGGACACTCGGGAGGTCGTGAGATATTGCACACGTTGCGAGTCAGTTTAACTGATAATCGCGTCAATGCAGCTGGTACACGGCACGACTGTCCTGCACGAATTTTATCCCGAGCCGGCAGCAATCACGTGAGCTTTCGCGCTAAACACAGAGACCGTCAGTATTGCATGCAGGCAAAGCTTCAGATAGAAAAAATGACAGAAATGTGTGTGCAAATGATTTGTTGTAAAGCAGAGAACAGTAGCCATTCAACATAAAAACTAGAGAGAGAGAGAATTATTATTTTTATTTATTTATTTATTTTTAATATTATTATTATTATTTTCTGTAGTACAATGTTCAAAATAATTTTCTATGCTGTTTTGATGCTTTGGCAATACAATTGTATTTTTGTCATGCCAATAAAGCTTTATTGAATTGAACAGAATTGAATTGAGAGAAGTGTGTGTGTGTGTGTGTGTGTGTGTGTGTGTGTGTGTGTGTGTGTGTGTGTATGAGAGTGTGAGAGAGGGGGAGAGACAGTGTATGCGCACGCTGTATGGTTGCTGCCACTGAGGTATAGCCCCACGTGGTTGTGTATAATTTGGAAATAGGAGACAGCTGGTGAAAATCGGGCCGACTCCCCGAATTTTTTAAACATGTTTAAAGATGATCGGGAGGTCGGGGAGGTGCTTATAATGTGCTCGGCTCGGCTCGTAATTCCTCTCACACGCTGCGAGCCGCGAGCATGCGAGCATCACCGATTCCACTCGATTTCTCCCGAGTGAAAAAAATCATCTGCGAGTTCGTAAAAACAGCAAAAATCGCACCGTGTACGCCCGCCTTTACTCGCATGCCTGCAAGTGTGTATCCAGTGTGGATAATACTCGCGCTGACTTTGTCTATGTATCTTCACTGTGGTCCAGTGGTAGATTATTAGACTCTCTCGCGGGGGATCCGAGTTCGAATCCCGGGTCTGCCGGCAGAAAATATTTTGCCGCCGAATGCAAATCACTCTGTTTGTTCCCCGAGAGGCAACTGCAGAAGTGTTTGTTTTCGCAGCCCACGAGCACGTGGTACATGCCTGCAAGCAAACGCCAGTGTGGATAATACTCGCGCTGACTTTGTCTATGTATCTTCACTGTGGTAAAGTGGTAGATTATTAGGCTCTCGCGCAGAGGATCCGAGTTCGAATCCCGGGTCTGCCGGCAGAAAATATTTATGCCGCCGAATGCAAATCACTCTGTTTGTTCCCCGAGAGGAAACTGCAGAAGTGTTTGTTTTGCAGCCCACGAGCGAAGTCCCGGCCACGGCCGATGATGCTATATGTGTACAGAAGATGCCCACTGCTTGTGCCCATCCCTACACATTAGCACAGCCCTTCACACAGGGCCCGCGCTCATATATTCGACTCGGGTCGATCACGCACACAACATAGTGAACGTGCCCACTGCCTAGTGCCCACAAATACTATGTTCTGCATGCCTTGTGGTTTCTGTAAAGACGAAACCTGTGCATTCACACTGCTCAGGCAGACAGTGCACTCATTGCAGTAATTGTGCCCGCTCTCCCGTGCCCACACTTACTAACGGTTATTATATGTCCTACGGGACTCGCCCAGCCCTCCCTTGCTCGGTTAAACACCGCAGCGGGGTCGAGCGCAGGCATTCTGCCCGGCCACGGCCGATGGTGCTATAAATGTAGTCTCGATGCCCACTCCTCAGTGCCCATCACTACACATAAGCACAGCCCTACACTTAGGGCTCGCGCACATAAAATCGACTCAGGTCGATTGTGCTTCCAACATAGTGAGAGTGCCCGCTTCCCAGTGCCCACGAACACTATGTCTAACAGATCACAGGCTCTCTGTAAAAACGAGACCTGTGAGCGCGCGCTCTGCTCAGGCAGACACCGCGCCCAAAGCAGTAAATGTGCCCGCTCCCAGCCCACATCTACTCGCTCACATGAGTCCTATGAGACTTTCTCAGTCCTCCCTCACTCAGCTAAGCACTGTAGTAAGGTCGAGGACGAGCGTTCCGCCCGCTGTATTAAGCGCGCGCCCCGCCTCAAATGCCACAGGCATAACGCCTATGTTTTTATCCCCCGAAGCGCCTCTGTCGCACGGCGAACAGAGCGCGCTCCGTATCCAGCCCCTAGCCAGCCATGCAGAAGCATGGGCAGCGCTTCCAGGGGTTTCGGACTGGGTGCTAGGCATTATAAAGAGAGGCTTCTCGCTACAGTTTTGTCGACGCCCTCCCCGCTTCACAGCGCGCGTCGGAACTACGGTTTCGTTGGAAGTAGCTCACCTACTTCGAGCCGAAATATCAAAACTGATAAGCAAAGGGGCGATAGAGCGCGTTCCCCCAGCTCTAAGCGAAGGGGGACTATACAGCAGATACTTTCTAGTCCCCAAAAAGGACGGCGGTATCAGACCCATACTGGATCTAAGACGGCTGAACAGAGTATTATTGAAACGCAGTTTCAAAATGCTCACAACCAGCAAAATTCTCGCGCATGTTCGCCGAGAAGACTGGTTCATGTCGATAGATCTGAAGGACGCGTATTTTCAAATACAGATAGCGTCACACCACAGGCGATACTTGAGATTCGCCTTCGGGGGTCAGACATACCAGTATACAGTCCTGCCATTCGGCTTGTCCCTAGCACCCCGTACATTTACGAAATGCAGGGACGCAGCGCTCGCTCCTCTCAGACTCAGAGGCATGCGAGTGCTGAACTATTTGGACGACTGGTTGATCCTAGCTCAATCACGATCACAGCTCGTGGAGCACAGAACCATTTTACTCGATCACCTCGAGAATCTTGGTATCACAGTCAACTGGACAAAGAGTTCATTGAACCCCAGTCAAACGATTTTGTTTCTGGGCGTCGTTCTGGACTCACAGTCTATGACAGCGCGGCTGTCACCACAGCGCGTGTTGATCATTCAGCGCGCGGCGAGGTCTTTCCGCCGCGGCGCTGTCACCCCGCTCAGGAAGTTTCAAAAGATGCTGGGTCTCATGGCTTCAGCATCGTCAGTTCTCCGGCTGGGCCTGCTCCGCATGCGCCCGCTGCAGTTCTGGTTGAAAACGCGGGTACCGCGCAGAGCGTGGGCGACCGGTCGATTACGCCTCAAGGTCGATCAGAGCTGTGTTTCAGCCCTGGCGCCTTGGACGGCGGACGACTGGTACCAATCAGGAGTAAGCCTGGGGACTTCCTCGAGAGTGAGGATGGTGTCGACAGACGCATCCACCTCGGGATGGGGAGCTCTGCTCGAGGGCAGACCGTTCTTCGGCCTGTGGTCGGAACGAGAAAAGCTCCAACACATAAACTGCCTAGAAATGCTGGCAGTGCACAACGCGATGACGCGGTTTCGTCCCCACATCAAGGACGAACACGTCATAGTCCGTTCGGACAACATGGCTGTGGTGTCCTACATAAATCGCCAGGGCGGTCTGAAGTCCATATCCCTGTACAGGCTGGCGAAACGCCTCCTATTATGGGCTCAGCACAACTTACGCTCGCTGAGAGCAGTGCATGTACCTGGGCTTCAGAATGTGGGCCCAGACAGACTGTCCAGGAACAATGTTCCCCCGGGCGAATGGTCTCTACACCCACAAACAGTCCGGCTGTTGTGGGAGAGATTAGGCAGAGCGGAGGTGGACCTTTTCGCGTCCCGCGAAAACGCGCACTGCCCCGCGTTCTTTTCAAAGACCGACAGCGCGCTGTCCCGAAGGTGGCCGCGCTGCCCGTTATATGTTTTTCCCCCCGTCTCCCTCCTGCCACAGGTGCTGGAACGGGTCAGGGAAACGAAATGCCCAGTCCTGCTTGTAGCTCCGTTCTGGGAGAACCAGATATGGTTCCCAGTTCTGATGCAGTTGGCAGATATCGATCCATGGCCACTGCCGTTGAGGAGAAATCTCCTCTCGCAGGCCGGGGGCTCGATTTGGCACCCACACCCGGAACTGTGGTCCCTTCATGTGTGGGTGCTCAACGGATACCCGTTGGTCTCACAGAGGGAGTCGTGAATACCATCACTCAGGCTAGAGCGCCGTCGACACGGCGGCTTTATGCTTCGAAGTGGTCGGTTTTCTCCGGCTGGTGTACAGCTCGGAGCATTTCACCCCTCGAATGTGAGGTAACGGAGGTTCTCTCCTTCCTACAAGAGCTGTTGGATAAGGGCAGATCCCCTTCCACGCTCAAAGTGTATGTGGCGGCTATTTCAGCGTTCTTTTGTTCAACGCTGGGTCAGTCGCTGGGAAGGAATGATTTAGTCATCCGCTTCCTCAGGGGAGCTAGGAGACTGAATCCGCCCAGACCTCCTTCAGTTCCTTTGTGGGACCTTTCTACGGTCCTGGTGGCCATGAAAGGTGCCCCTTTCGAGCCTATCCAGTCTATTAGCCTCAAACACTTGTCTTTCAAAACAGTGTTTTTGATGGCTCTCGCTTCAGTGAAGCGCATAGGCGACCTGCACGCGCTCTCTGTGAGCCTGGCGTGCTTGGAGTTTGGTCCTAATGACTCTAAAGTCATACTCAAACCTAAGCACGGCTATGTGCCGAAATCCCTTAACACGCCTTTTCGGGCTCAGGTCATTTCCCTGGCTGCCCTGCCGGCATCGAGTGAGGAAGGGGACTCGAGTTTTCTTTGCCCTGTTAGGGCTTTAAGAGCTTATATGTCCCGCTCTGCTGTCTTCAGACAGACAGAGCAGCTCTTTGTCTCGTTCAGTGGACGTTCCAAAGGAATGGCTGTTTCGAAACAAAGTCTATCCAGATGGATAGTTGACGCCATAGCGCTGGCGTATACTGCCAAGGGCATTCCATGCCCGTTGGGAGTCAGAGCGCACTCTACGAGAAGCGTTGCTTCTTCGTGGGCTTGGTCCAGCGGGATTTCCCTACAGGATATATGTACGGCGGCAGGCTGGGCCTCGCCGTCTACATTTATCCAGTGGTGGACAGTAACGAAGTAAATGTAATTCGTTACTGTACTTAAGTAGTTTTTTTGCGAATCTGTACTTTACTTGAGTATTTAAATTTTGGAAGACTTTTACTTTAACTCCACTACATTTCAAAGTCAAATATCTTACTTTTTACTCTACTACATTTTCAAAATCAGTCGTTCCTTTTTATTTATGAGTGGATAAAAACTTAACTGGTCAAACGAGCCACCAATCACTAGCCTACAACGTGCGTGCTTTGTTTTGAACTTGCCTTGGCGCTATCTGCGTGAACCAGAGCTGTTAAATATGAGAGTTGTGACCATAGACCGTATAAGGTTGCGACACACTAGGCTTGTTCGACTTGAACCGGAGCTGCACAGACCGATCAGTTTGACATCGCGAGAGTGATTGAAAAGCATACAGAGCCGTCTACACTAGTACACTCTAATCGATCTCGCAGTATTTTAATATCATTCGAATGGCCTGTGCAGTGTGCAGCCGCTGTGATCTCGCCGCCGCGCGGTCACGTGATTCGTGTAGCTTTCTATAGTTCCAAACAAATCGCGTTGCCAATGATTTTAAGCGGGGGAGAGCAATTATTTTATTATAATTACTATTATTGCAGCAATTATCGGTAAATATTGACGCATAATGAGCATTGCTTATTACGTTGACACTAAAATTACTTGCATATAATAGCATTTTTTTTTCTGGGGAGTAGCAGAAACACTGCATTAATACGTTTTGGTGTTTAATTTTGGAAGGAAATAGGCTGCTCACATAACGTAGAAAAAAATAAAATAAATAAATAAATAAATTATATATATATATATATGTATGAATGTATGTGTGTGTGTGTGTGTGTGTGTGTGTGTGTATTTAATGGCATTGTGCAGGTTTATGTGAATGTATCATAACATTAGGATGTTTATAATAGGCCTATTATAACCATAGATGCTCGTGAAAAATATGTACAGTGAATACTGTAAATGTATTATACCTTATGGGAACAGTCCCCTTCCGTCCAAAATTAAACACACAAAAAATGTATTCAATTAAAAAATATATGTAATATAAATTTATATAGAGACTAATTAATGTCATTTTATTAATAGATTGATGTGCCAAGAGTGACATTGGAGTCTTCACGTATAGACTGAGTTAAGCAAGAGTCTTGTGACAAAAATTATAATAGGACATTATAGCCATAAAAAAATCATAGTACTTGGATACTTAAGTACATTTGAAGGCAAATACTTTTGTACTTTTACTCAAGTGAATGTTTAAAGGCAGCACTTCTACTTTTACTTGAGTAATATTTTACCTTGAGTATCTTTACTTTTACTCAAGTACATGGTATGTGTACTTCGTCCACCACTGCATTTATCAGGTTTTATAACCTAGAGGTTCCCGCCTTGCAGGCTAAGCTTTTGTCGGTGTAATCCGTTCAGCCGTCTAGTCAGACCGCTGAAACTCATGCGCTATGCGCTACCGACTATCTTGGGCAGAACTGTGTAAGACCCACATTTTCCACATTAGTTCAGGTTCCCTACCCTGTCTATGTGATGATTATACTTGCGTCTGTGGACATGTCTATTCTACGACGCTACAGTTTAGGGAATTAAGGCTCCCACCCTTATTCCCTGACTCTGTGTGAGTCAATCTGGTGATTATGCACTGTATGCCTGAAATAGCTTCCGGTGATCAGTGTTTTTTATCCCAGCACGCACGGCGTTTTGCAAGGGGTTCCCGTAGCGTTTTGATAAAACGCAGTACGAGAGGACTCTCGTAAGAGAACGTACTCGGTTACTAACGTAACCTCGGTTCTCTCTAGAAGAGGGAACGAGTACTGCGTTCTCTGCCGTGCGTACGGTTCACTCTGGTTCGCTTCGGCGATCAAAATCAAGTGAGTCAGCCTTCTCGAGCTCCTTTTAGCCACGCCCGTTTCGGCGGGAAGTGGCGAGGAGGGCGCGAAGCGCCCTCATTGGCCTGATGCCATCTCAGGCCTCGCTCGATAGGCTTAAGCAGTTGCCGCAGAGCAGCCAATGAGCGAGCAAGCCGTCTCGCCATAGCTGTCTGCTGCTGCCGCAACGCGTTTTACATATATGAAAATTAAAGGATAATTTTTTGCTTCAGTGTTTCGTGAAAAGAGACTTTTCCCGTAGCGTTTTGATAAAACGCAGTACTCGTTCCCTCTTCTAGAGAGAACCGAGGTTACGTTAGTAACCGAGTACGTTCGCCTCTACGCTTTAGCCTAACGCGAGGGACTACCAACAAAGCCTGGTCACGGGATCGTATAGGCTTCTGGACGGAGTGTAGAGATGAAGACGTTCAGAGAGGTAGACAGGGGCTTGGTTGTGCAGGGATTTGGATACAAAGAGTAAAATTTTAAAGTCTATTCTCTGACAAACCGGCAGCCAGTGTAAGGATTTAAGAACCGGGGTGATGTGTTCATGTTTACAACACTTTAAAAGAAGTCTGGCCGCAGCATTCTGAACGAGCTGAAGACGTGCAATTTGACCCTTAGATATTCCGCAGTATAAAGCTATAAATAATCTAGACGAGATGTAACAAAAGCGTGAACAGCCATTTCTAGAGTTTTTGGAGTGAGAAAATGTTTAATTTTAGACAGTAAGCGAAGCTGATAACAGAGGAGATGTGTTTGTAAAATTTTAAATGCTGGTCAACAAGAACTCCTAGGTTCCGAACCCTTGAGGATCTAAAAACTGATAAACTCTATAATCATATTCTGTGAATTTATTGTCAAAAGAAAAACAAATCTTAGTTTTGACGATTTCTTCCCCCTCAGAAGCTCTTTCTCTTCTGAACAGCCTTGTGTTTCAACTCTCTTCATGTTTGAGGAATCACTGAGATTTGTTTTTGGATAAAAGCATCAGTTAAATCAATAAATGTAAATGTTGTGATGATTCTCTGCGTGACACTAAGAACAGAAAACCACGTCAAAAAACAACAGCAGATCCAGCAGAAATGTTTCAATTTCTCTTTTATAAAAATAGATGCTTTTAAACTTCCAAGCGATTTTAAGCTTTTTTTTTTTTTTTACCATATATAAATCGCTTTAGGGATTTTGTCCTTTTTACATCAAGAAAACAATTACGTTAAGTAACATTATGCAACCAAGAAATAAACTTAAAAAACAAAACTCACAAGTCAATGTTAAAGAAACAAAATTATTAAATGAATTTTAAAGCACTTAGACCAGAGAAATGTAGAAATCTAAAATAGAAGATGACTCGAAACCAAAACACTCAAAGTTACAGTGGCTGTTATTCCATTGAAACAGATGTTTTTAAAAGTAAACCATTTTAAGAACAGAAACAGTAGATGAAGTATCCGCGGTGTTGGGCTCAGGCCGTGTGTGTTCGGCTGGTCTTGAAGGAGACCTGCAGAACCCGTTCCCCGAGCCGGTACCCGTTCAGGCTAGCGATAGCGACGGCCGCCTCCTCGTAGCTGCTCATGGTCACGAAGCCGAAGCCTTTGCACTTGTCTGTGCTGAAGTCTCGTATGACCTTGACGTTGATGACGGCGCCGAACGGGCCGAAGATCTGCCAGAGGACGCTCTCGTCTGCGTCCGGGGCGAGGTTATACACGAAGATACACCAGCCGGCGGCGTGAGGGAAGCCGACTCCATCGATGGACGCGGGAGAGAATCTGTGGCCAGAAACGACAGAAGAACAAACCTCTGGACTCTTAGCGGATTCACTGACATGCAGCACATACCCATCAATTAAGATCTTCACAAACAACAATTAATGAATAATAAATATTAGGGCTGAGAAAAAAAAACAAAAAATACTTTTTTTTTTGTGATTTTAAAATATATATATATTTCACGAGTTCACACTTACATACAATTTGAGGGGATAAAGTTTAATGCGCATTTCGCGTGTTGTCCCTGGGGGGAGGGCTCCAAGCTCGGAGTTCGGCCCGAACCCAGAGTACTCCCCCCGTATGCAAGTGGTTAGGGTTAGAGGAGTGGAGAAGGGTGGTGGGGGGATGCTGCTAAACTGTCAATGGAATGAGGCGAGACTGCTGAATGTATATATACACCTCTTACCATTGATTGCTGAGTGCTCTCCACTTGTGTTAATTATCTGAACGTGCTCCTCCCGAACTTTGTTAATAAAACCTCATTTTTTATTTATTTCAGAATCGATATTAATTTATATCAAATTGGTTTATTTTAGTCCTAGCTTATAAAATTAAAGAGGATTCCTCCGCCTCGTCTATAAGGCCCGCCCGATGACCTGGGTATCCTAGTAAACAGTCTGTTATATCTTAAGTAAACAAATAGTTGAGAAATAAATAGTTATAAAAGTTTATAAATAGTTTATTTTTAAGAAATAAAACTATTGAGAAATAGTTAGTAGCATAGTACTGCATCAGTTAGGATAGCTTCAAGTTAGCATAGATTTATCTGTGTTTAGTACAGTGGTCAGGAGGGGACGTAGGTGTAGTGTTGCTGGTGGACTGCATAGTTTTCCAGCAGACCTGGAAATGAGGTGCCAGTGGTTGCATGCACTTGGCCTGGAAGACCGTGAGTTCCCGCCTAGAGCTCAAGTGTGCAACGTGCATTTTATGCGGGATTGCTTCTCCAACGCAGTAGAGGTGGACATGGGCTTCTCCACACAGCCAACCGCTGCTCCTCCTGCGAGGACTCTGCCACCGCAGCGGCGTCTTGATGTGAGTGATCATATATTTTTAATCACAATTTATGGTTAGGCTAAAGTTAATCCTCTGGGGTCGACAAACACACCGGCGCATTTTGCTGGATTTTTTCACATAGCGGCAAAATATGAATATGTCCACAGAGAGCGTGCGCTATTGACATCAACTCTATATGACACATCAGATTCATGTACTTTACATGGTCTTGCGACGCTGTGAGGAATAATAACGTAATAGTAATAATAACTACTTATTAATGGCTAGAGGTGTAACGATTCATCAACTACATCAATGTATCGATTTATATTCCTATGATCCAACTACATCGATCTGTGCTCGGCAAGTTGGCCTTCCGGACGACATATATCGATCTAACATCGTTTTAAAAGGTAATGAATCGATTGTATCGATACTAGGAGATAACGCATTGGATTTAAGCACATCAGACTTTATATGGATGTTTTTTCTTAGCACTTTTAATGATAAAGGCGTTAAACGTTACTCGATTCAGTCTGCCTATCTGTGATGTCGTCGCCATGCGTGACGCCCCAGCAGCGCGAAGACAACAAGCAGCGCGAAGTCTCTCACCTCAGAAAAAAGGACTTTCCTGTCCTCTCAGCCGCACTCTTCAATTGCTGTAGGCCTATATCGCTTCACTATATATAAAGCACAAAATAAACTACAAGCATGCAACGTCGTTATGTTTTAAATTAGAAAAAAAAAAAAAAAGTGTTGTCCAGATTCAGTATCTGCGGTCAGATGATGTTGTCAGGCTATGTGTCCGTGTCATTATTCTATCATTATTTTCATAACTTGTAACGAAATAAAGTCTCTCACCTCAGAAAAACTAAATTTCATGTCCTGTCATCGTGCACTTTAATTGCATGCGCAAATGCGCCGGCACGCGCTGTATCACTTCACTAAAGCGCAAAAGAAATACGAGAATGCAACGTCTTAAATTAGTAAGTTATGAAATAAAAGTAAAATACCAATAAATTACATTATTGGGACGTCATGTGTGTTGCTATTTATCAGGAGCAGTTTCCATGTTTCTTTACCAGTTCTTCAGTATTGTGCATCACCATGGTAGCCTAATTGTTGTTTGTTTCCATAACAAAATGCCACTTACTGGTTATTTTGTATATTTTTATATGACTGTGGTGGCTCATGCCAAGATTGTATGAACAAAAACTAGTTTGGGACTGCTGTATAGCTTAACCTTGCAGTGCCTACTGTTTATCAGTATTTGTCATATTCTTAAAAATGTTTTTGTATGTTAAGTAAAGGGGGACAGAACTTGTGTGTCAACAATTATTGTGTTAACAAATGTATTCTAATAGGCCTATATAATTCCTTCAAAGGTGGGTCGCGGCTTGATGACCATGGGGAAATGTGGGTCCCATGTAGCCTAGAAATCTAGACGCACCCTAGCGGCAGCAAAATGTATTTCGCAGCCAGGTACGTCTAGCAACTCTCAATAAAGCTTCTCGCTGCAAAAACCCAGATTGGGTCAGGCCAATCACGTTGTGTATAGAGTAGGCGGGGGCGGGCTTAACATACACGACAGAGTTGCGACGGTTACCTGGCTGCTGCTACTTGAAAACAAAGAATGGCGGCTGCTGATGGAGAACAACGGTCTTTCGAATCGGCTTTGGCCGCGACTCTGGAGGACTTGGAGTTAATTTTTTCTTTGAGAAAAGAGCAAAGAACGGCACTTAAGTCATTCTTAAAAAAAGGAAGATGTGTTCGTCGTTTTGCCAGCCAGATATGGCAAAAGTTGAATCTATCAACTAAGCTCCGCTGTTGGGAAAACGCTCTGGGGTGCGTTTCCCGAAAGCATCGTTGGCCAACTATGGTCGCAAGTTCCGTCGTTACCAATAGAGTTCAATGGACATTGCGATGAACTTGCGACCATAGTTGGCCAACGATGCTTTCGGGAAACGCACCCCTGGTTGGTTGAAGCGCTGTCCTATTGCGTGCAGAGGGAATTTGAAAGACAGCCGTTTATCCCGCCCCTCGGATTGAGCCGTGACTATGGAGAGTTTCCAGACCTAACATCTTGATGTAGGCCTGGCTTGCCAGGCTAGGTCCTATGGCCAAACTATTCAAAATTGTGATAATCGTAAATAATCATCACAATTACAATATCAAGGGAATAATCGACAATTATGATTTTTGTCAATCTTGCAGTCCTATGTTATTCAAATAAAATGTGAATGCATTTGACATTAATTGTTGTTTACTTGTTTGTTTATATCCATAATTAATTGATACCTGATTCCCTTACAATAATTTTTGGCTAAAAACTCACTGAATCGATTTCGGATCGTATCGTTTTAAATGAACCAATATCGTCCTTGAATCATATTGAGCTATACGAATCGAATCGTTGTTAAAACGAATCGTCACACACCTATTAATGGCCCCATTCTCCCTTGCGCGACTGCTTCTCTAACATCGTCGGACGCCGATCGCGATGCGGAAGTTAAGACCGCAGTGTGAGCCAGCGGCTCAAATTGATATGGCTCTAACCCTGTGTCCACAGACAATTCACCCTCCTCCACTTCAGGTGAAGGTGGGGGAGAAAAGTCCTGGACTTCAAATGGCAGCTCTGTTGCAAAGCTACTTGCGTCACTCCAGTCACTCTCCATTTTAGCGAATCTGACAGCAGCTGTCAATTAATCCGTCACTGCGGGTCTCAGGTGCACGCCCTCCGCTCAGCCCCGCCCTCGGTTCGTCCCCTCTATCTCCGCTGGGCACTGCCCACTTTTCCAGCATTTTTCAAATATTGCCAGTGGGTGGAGTCAGGCTCTGACCAGGGGTTTAGTTACCCTTAATGTTAAATCACACAAAAGACAAAGATAATATCACTCACTGCTCTCAACTGAATAACTTTTGTAACTTTAACATGCATTAATCTATATTTAATTATACAGTGAAGACTAAGCAGTAGGGCTGTCACTTATGTTAAAAAATCGATTGCATAATCGATCGGACCAATCAACAAGTTTCGAAAACAAAAATAGGGAATCGATTTTAACGGTCTTTTCTCAGATCGCGTCCAGCTCGTCACGATACGCTCGCAGCGCGCGCACGCCACACAGCAACTGCAGGCTCTGACAAACACACATAACAGCAGATTATACTTCTGCATAATGTGTCTCTTTTTACTACAAAAATGTAATTCTGCCGGTATTCAGACAGTCTCATGCATACAGATACAAATTCGGGCTATGGGCTACGGTCTACAATCGCCTACGTAAGCGAAATTTGTTTGACATTTCTAATCATAAACACATCCATGTTGAAGACTGCAGTGATGTTTGTCATTGATGTTATGGCAGTCCACTCTACTTATTGTTTTTCGAGAATGTTGCACTCCTGTTTGTCATTGTGCACGAAACCTCACGCCAATAAATCATCAGGAATATTTGCTGACTTCTGCGTGTCTCAAGCGCCCTCTTAATGTTCGGCCTAATGCCTGTTAGTTGTCCGTGGATTTGCCTATATTTGGCAAATGGAAAATCGTCTTTAGACATGGAAAATCGATTTAACAACCGATTCAATGAACACTTATGTCTCAAAAATCGAACAGGATTTTTTCACAAAAGTGACAGCCCTACTATGCAGTGCTATTTTACATTTGATTATTCATTTTCTCTACCTCTAAATTACTGTTGGACTTACCTGAATAAAATGAAAAGCATGTTTGTCCTATTGTATTTGTTCTATTGCTCATAATTTGGTTATTAAAGTTTATTACTGACAGTTTATTTGTCCAACAACAGTTAGGTTAGTAGTTTTTGGTGTCAAAACCTCATTACAGCTTTGGGTCAAAACGACGAAGACAATAACTAGGCCCATTTAATTTATTACGTTTTGTGGTTTGGCCCGACGGCCGAGGGCGATCTGTGTTGAGTATTACATGACATCTCTTACTAGTGTATGGTGCTGTGTCAGAAGTTCTCAGATGTTAGTTTGAAACTGACATGAGATTCACACGTACCTCTTGACTCCGTAGGAGGTGTTGAGGAAGTTGTCCAGCCTGAAACACACACACAGACTCAGTGAAGCTGCTCAGACTCGAGCAAGCGAGGGAATACCTGAATCTGTGCTCCGGGTGCATGAGAGTGAGGGAATTCCTGAATCTGTGCTCCGGGTGCATGAGAGCAAGGGAATACCTGAATCTGTGCTCCGGGTGCATGAGAGCGAGGGAATACCTGAATCTGTGTGTTGGGTGCTTGAGAGCGAGGGAATGCCTGAATCTGTGCTCCGGGTGCATGAGAGCGAGGGAATACCTGAATCTGTGCTCCGGGTGCTTGAGAGCGAGGAAATACCTGAATCTGTGCTCCGGGTGCTTGAGAGCGAGGGAATGCCTGAATCTGTGCTCCGGATGCATGAGAGCGAGGGAATGCCTGAATCTGTGCTCCGGATGCATGAGAGCGAGGGAATGCCTGAATCTGTGCTCCGGGTGCATGAGAGCGAGGGAATGCCTGAATCTGTGCTCTGGGTGCTTGAGAGCGAGGGAATGCCTGAATCTGTGTGTCGGGAGCATGAGAGCGAGGGAGTACCTGAATCTGTGCTCCGGGTGCATGAGAGCGAGGGAATACCTGAATCTGTGCGTCGGGTGCATGATAACGAGGGAATGCCTGAATCTGTGCTCCGGGTGCATGAGAGCGAGGGAAAACCTGAATCTGTGCGTCGGGTGCATGAGAGCGAGGGAATACCTGAATCTGTGCGTCAGGTGCATGAGAACGAGGGAATGCCTGAATATGTGCTCCGGGTGCATGAGAGCAAGGGAATACCTGAATCTGTGCTCCAGGTGCTTGAGAGCGAGGGAATACCTGAATCTGTGCTCCGGGTGCATGAGAACGATGGAATACCTGAATCTGTGCTCTGGGTGCTTGAGAGCGAGGGAATACCTGAATCTGTGCGTCGGGTGCATGAGAACGAGGGAATGCCTGAATCTGTGCGTCGGGTGCATGAGAGCGAGGGGGTACCTGAATCTGTGCTCCAGGTGCATGAGAACGAAGGAATACCTGAATCTGTGCTCCGGGTGCATGAGAACGAGGGAATGCCTGAATCTGTGCGTCGGGTGCATGAGAGCAAGGGAATGCCTGAATCTGTGCTCCGGATGCATGAGAGCGAGGGAATGCCTGAATCTGTGCTCCGGGTGCATGAGAACGAGGGAATGCCTGAATCTGTGCTCCGGATGCATGAGAGCGAGGGAATGCCTGAATCTGTGCTCCGGGTGCATGAGAACGAGGGAATGCCTGAATCTGTGCTCCGGATGCATGAGAGCGAGGGAATGCCTGAATCTGTGCGTCGGGTGCATGAGAGCGAGAGAATACCCGAATCTGTGCGTCGGGTGCATGAGAACAAGGGAATACCTGAATCTGTGCGTCGGGTGCATGAGAGCGAGGGGGTACCTGAATCTGTGCTCCGGGTGCATGAGAGCGAGGGAATACCTGAATCTGTGCTCCGGGTGCATGAGAGCGAGGGAATACCTGAATCTGTGCTCCTGGTGCATGAGAGCGAGGGAATACCTGAATCTGTGCGTCGGGTGCATGAGAGCGAGGGGGTACCTGAATCTGTGCTCCGGGTGCATGAGAGCGAATGGGGTACCTAAATCTATGCTCCGGGTGCATGAGAGCGAGGGAATACCCGAATCTGTGTGTCTGGTGCATGAGAACAAGGGAATACCTGAATCTGTGCGTCGGGTGCATGAGAGCGAGGGGGTACCTGAATCTGTGCTCCGGGTGCATGAGAGCGAGGGAATACCTGAATCTGTGCTCCGGGTGCATGAGAGCGAGGGAATACCTGAATCTGTGCTCCGGGTGCATGAGAGCGAGAGAATACCTGAATCTGTGCTCCAGGTGCTTGAGAGCGAGGGAATACCTGAATCTGTGCTCCGGGTGCATGAGAGCGAGGGAATACCTGAATCTGTGCGTCGGGTGCATGAGAGCGAGGGAATACCTGAATCTGTGCGTCGGGTGCATGAGAGCGAGGGAATGCCTGAATCTGTGCTCCGGGTGCATGAGAGCGAGGGGGTACCTGAATCTGTGCTCCGGGTGCATGAGAGCGAGGGAATACCTGAATCTGTGCTCCGGGTACATGAGAGCGAGGGAATACCTGAATCTGTGCGTCGGGTGCATGAGAGCGAGGGGGTCCCTGAATCTGTGCTCCAGGTGCTTGAGAGCGAGGGAATACCTGAATCTGTGCGTCGGGTGCATGAGAGCGAGGGAATACCTGAATCTGTGCGTCGTGTGCATGAGAGCGAGGGAATACCTGAATCTGTGCGTCGGGTGCATGAGAGCGAGGGGGTACCTGAATCTGTGCTCCAGGTGCTTGAGAGCGAGGGAATACTTGAATCTGTGCTCCGGGTACATGAGAGCGAGGGAATACCTGAATCTGTGCGTCGGGTGCATGAGAGCGAGGGGGTACCTGAATCTGTGCTCCAGGTGCTTGAGAGCGAGGGAATACCTGAATCTGTGCTCCGGGTGAATGAGAGCGAGGGGGTACCCGAATCTATGCTCCGGGTGCATGAGAGCTAATGGGGTACCTAAATCTGTGCTCCGGGTGCATGAGACCGAGGGAATACCTGAATCTGTGCTCCAGGTACATGAGAGCGAGGGAATATCTGAATCTGTGCTCCAGGTGCTTGAGAGCGAGGGAATACCTGAATCTGTGCCCCGGGTGCATGAGAGCGAGGGAATACCTGAATCTGTGCGTCGGATGCATGAGAGCGAGGGGGTACCTGAATCTGTGCTCCGGGTGCATGAGAGCGAGGGGGCACCTGAATCTGTGCTCCGGGTGCATGAGAACGAGGGAATACCCGAATCTGTGTGTCGGGTGCATGAGAACAAGGGAATACCTGAATCTGTGCGTCGGGTGCATGAGAACGAGGGAATACCTGAATCTGTGCTCCAGGTGCTTGAGAGCGAGGGAATACCTGAATCTGTGCTCCGGGTGCATGAGAGCGAGGGAATACCTGAATCTGTGCGTCGGGTGCATGAGAGCGAGGGAATACCTGAATCTGTGCGTCGGGTGCATGAGAACGAGGGAATGCCTGAATCTGTGCGTCGGGTGCATGAGAGCGAGGGGGTACCTGAATCTGTGCTCCGGGTGCATGAGAACGAGGGAATGCCTGAATCTGTGCGTCGGATGAATGAGAGCGAGGAAATACCTGAATCTGTGCTCCGGGTCCATGAGAGCGAGGGAATGCCTGAATCTGTGTGTTGGGTGCATGACAGTGAGGGAATACCTGAATCTGTGCTCCAGGTGCATGACAGCGAGGGAATACCTGAATCTGTGCTCCGGGTGCATGAGAGCGAGGGAATGCCTGAATCTGTGTGTCGGGTGCATGAGAGCGAGGGGGTACCTAAATCTGTGCTCCGGGTGCATGAGAGCGAGGGAATGCCTGAATCTGTGCTCCGGGTGCATGAGAGCGAGGGAATGCCTGAATCTGTGTGTCGGGTGCATGAGAGCGAGGGGGTACCTAAATCTGTGCTCCGGGTGCATGAGAGCGAGGGAATACCTGAATCTGTGCTCCGGGTGCATGAGAGCGAGGGAAAGCCTGAATCTGTGCTTCGGGAGCTTAAGAGCGAGGGAATACCTGAATCTGTGCTCCGGATGCATGAGAGCGAGGGAATACCTGAATCTGTGCGCCGGGTCCATGAGAGCGAGGGAATGCCTGAATCTGTGTGTTGGGTGCATGACAGTGAGGGAATACCTGAATCTGTGCTCCAGGTGCATGACAGCGAGGGAATACCTGAATCTGTGCTCCGGGTGCATGAGAGTGAGGGAATGCCTGAATCTGTGTGTCGGGTGCATGAGAGCGAGGGGGTACCTAAATCTGTGCTCCGGGTGCATGAGAGCGAGGGAATACCTGAATCTGTGCTCCGGGTGCATGAGAGCGAGGGAAAGCCTGAATCTGTGCTTCGGGAGCTTAAGAGCGAGGGAATACCTGAATCTGTGCTCCGGGTGCATGAGAGCGAGGGAAAGCCTGAATCTGTGCTTCGGGAGCTTAAGAGCGAGGGAATACCTGAATCTGTGCTCCGGGTCCATGAGAGCGAGGGAATGCCTGAATCTGTGCTTCAGGAGCTTAAGAGCGAGGGAATACCTGAATCTGTGCTCCGGGTGCATGAGAGCGAGGGGGTACCTGAATCTGTGCTCCGGGTACATGAGAGCGAGGGAATACCTGAATCTGTGCTCCGGGTCCATGAGAGCGAGGGGGTACCTGAATCTGTGCTCCGGGTCCATGAGAGCGAGGGAATGCCTGAATCTGTGTGTCGGGTGCATGTCAGCGAGGGAATACCTGAATCTGTGCTCCAGGTGCATGACAGCAAGGGAATACCTGAATCTGTGCTCCGAGTGCATGAGAGCGAGGGAATACCTGAATCTGTGCTCCGGGTGCATGAGAGCGAGGGGGTACCTGAATCTGTGCTCCGGGTGCATGAGAGCGAGGGGGTACCTAAATCTGTGCTCCGGATGCATGAGAGCGAGGGAATGCCTGAATCTGTGTGTCGGGTGCATGAGAGCGAAGGAATGCCTGAATCTGTGCTCCAGATGCATGAGAGCGAGGGAATGCCTGAATCTGTGCTCCAGATGCATGAGAGCGAGGGAATTCCTGAATCTGTGCGTCGGGTGCATGAGAACGAGGGAATGCCTGAATCTGTGCTCCAGATGCATGAGAGCGAGGGAATACCCGAATCTGTGCGTCGGGTGCATGAGAGCGAGGGAATGCCTGAATCTGTGGTCCAGATGCATGAGAGCGAGGGAATACCTGAATCTGTGCTCCAGGTGCATGAGAGCGAGGGAATGCCTGAATCTGTGCGTCGGGTGCATGAGAACGAGGGAATGCCTGAATCTGTGCGTCGGGTGCATGAGAGCGAGGGAATGCCTGAATCTGTGTGTCGGGTGCATGAGAGCGAGGGAATGCCTGAATCTGTGTGTCGGGTGCATGAGAGCGAAGGAATGCCTGAATCTGTTCTCCAGGTGCTTGAGAGCGAGGGAATGCCTGAATCTGTGCTCCAGATGCATGAGAGCGAGGGAATACCTGAATCTGTGCTCCGGGTGCATGAGAACGAGGGAATGCCTGAATCTGTGGTCCAGATGCATGAGAGCGAGGGAATGCCTGAATCTGTGCTCCAGGTGCATGAGAGCGAGGGAATGCCTGAATCTGTGCGTCGGGTGCATGAGAACGAGGGAATGCCTGAATCTGTGCTTCGGGTGCATGAGAGCGAGGGAATGCCTGAATCTGTGTGTCGGGTGCATGAGAGCGAGGGAATGCCTGAATCTGTGTGTCGGGTGCATGAGAGCGAGGGAATGCCTGAATATGTGCGTCGGGTGCATGAGAACGAGGGAATGCCTGAATCTGTGCGTCGGGTGCATGAGAGCGAGGGAATGCCTGAATCTGTGTGTCGGGTGCATGAGAGCGAGGGAATGCCTGAATCTGTGCGTCGGGTGCATGAGAGCGAGGGAATGCCTGAATCTGTGTGTCGGGTGCATGAGAGCGAGGGAATGCCTGAATCTGTGTGTCGGGTGCATGAGAGCGAGGGAATACCTGAATCTGTGCTCCGGGTGCATGAGAGCGAGGGAATGCCTGAATCTGTGTGTCGGGTGCATGAGAGCGAGGGAATGCCTGAATCTGTGTGTCGGGTGCATGAGAGCGAGGGAATGCCTGAATATGTGCTTCGGGAGCTTGAGAGCGAGGGAATGCCTGAATCTGTGTGTCGGGTGCATGAGAGCGAGGGAATGCCTGAATATGTGCTTCGGGAGCTTGAGAGCGAGGGAATGCCTGAATATGTGCTTCGGGAGCTTGAGAGCGAGGGAATGCCTGAATCTGTGTCAGGTGCATGAGAGCGAGGGAATGCCTGAATCGAAGGAATACCTGAATCTGTGTGCAGGGTGAATTAGCGCTCCAGCGTAGCGTCTGCCGGCCGACACACACGGCAGGCTCTTCTGACTGGGGTTGTTGGCGAACTTCACAGTGATGGGCTCGGTGGATCCGGGCGGCTTCTGTGCGTTCAGCCCTTTAATGGCCTCCTCGGCCTCGGTGCGCCGGTCGAAGCGGATGAAGCCAACGCCTCGCGACACGCCTGAACACCACACACACACAGCACATTAGTACTGTTCTGCCTTCGTAGGGTACTAGATTTAGACACCAAACACCACAAAACACTGCACACAAAATAAATAATAAACATACACCACAACGGTATTGCTGGCGATATAAAACACAACCGTGAATCCTGCTGTGATGTTAATTGTGCTCCAAAAGGTTAATCGTGATTAATCACAACTGCTGAGAATTCTTTTTTATTTTTATATTTTAACAGAATTATTGCACTTTCATGTAAGCACAAATCAAAAGATTGTCAGGTAAACTGGTGAAACGAAGCTTCTCTCAAAAGAACTGACAAGAATGTAAATGTGTACCTTTAAATGCAATGTAAGTCGCTTTGTATAAAAGCGTCTGTTAAATGCATAAATGTAAAGGTAAAAGCTAAAACAGGGAAATTTCTAATATTAACTCAAATTATGTTAAATGTTGCTTAAAACAACTGCTAAAATAGACTTTGCAGAATAAATACTCTTAACCTCTGTGTGACAATACAATCACAACCTCAATAATACAGTGAAGATCATATTTGTTTTTATTACAGCAGATTTAGGGTGTGTTAATAGTTGTGTTTCGGTTCTCTTGGTCCGAACCAAAACAGAATATGATATATTTAGTCCTGGTTCGCTTAAGCATTCACAGTCTAATTTTTAACATGAACCTAAAAATACAAAACAACATAAAAAACTGCTTTCATGACATATATTATGCGAACATCCAAAACAACGCTGTGTTTGATCTAATGTACAAACGCCTCTTCAGGGTCTCATCCACTTGTTCAGTGGCAAACTTTTACAACGCAAGTAAATCACTCACATATGCCACTAAATTTTCATGCTAGGCGACTAAATGTCTTTCATTATTCACTGGCTATTAAAATGCAAGATTTCACTCGCCAGTGCTTGATTAGAGGTTAATTTAAGTTCATCACAGATATATTTTCAGTCATCTTGAACACTGAGAGTTTGAAAGTTTCATACTAATCCCCTTCATCTCAATGGATGTGCAGCGTATTTATTCAACTCTAGTGTGAACGAGCCCGGCACCGTCGCTAAGCTGAGAGCGCTTAAGAGTTTCAAAGAGAGAGTATTACAGTCTTCTACATGTAAATGAAACTCTTTGCTGTATTTTCCTGTTAGAATAACGGAGTTCAGCCTTTAAAAACAAGCAGAAACCACTGTCGGTAGCGGGCGGAACTAAGGTGCAAACGGCTAGCGCTCACCTATTCCTGTCACTGTTTTGATTTTAGCAAATCAGTTCGAGCAAATGCTGACAACATGATTAACCCTCTGGGGTCTGAGGTGTTTTCTGGGTCCTGGAGGTGGTCTGACATTTGTGCTTATTTCTGTTACTTGTGACATTTTCATGGCTAAATTCTGATTACACTGTATTCAGCACAAACTCTGCTACAATAATATGTCAGCAGCATGTATGTAAAAGTTTGTAGTTTTGGGATAATGACATTTATGCGTGGTTTGTGAAAATACAAAAAAAAAAGTGTCACTGAAATAAGGCCATGAAACTCCTACTGATTATTTCTTCACAAGACTTTTGAAAATTGTATGACGTAGCCTAGAATATTTGCTCCAAAACTATGTGAAAATCACCCTGACTGCTCATTCAGATAAGACAAT
>NC_138222.1:605000-607500 GCF_964197995.2 Scardinius erythrophthalmus
GGGCAACATACACACACACACACACACACACACACACACACACACACACACACACACACACACACACACACACTAACTGGGACGGGCACCTGGGCAACACACACACACACACACACACAAACTGGGACAGGCACCTGGGCAACACACACACACACACACACACACACACACACACACACACACACACACACACTAACTGGGACGGGCACCTGGGCAACACACACACACACACACACACTAACTTGGACGGGTACCTGGGCAACACACACACACTCACACTAACTGGGACGGGCACCTGGGCAACACACACACACACACTCACACTAACTGGGACGGGCACCTGGGCAACACACACACACACACACTCACTAACTGGGACGGGCATCTGAGCAACACACACACACACACTCACACTAACTGGGACGGGCACCTGGGCAACACACACACACACACACTCACTAACTGGGACGGGCATCTGAGCAACACACACACACACACACACTAACTGGGACGGGCACCTGGGCAACACACACACACACACTCACTAACTGGGACGGGCACCTGGGCAACACACACACACACTAACTGGGACGGGCACCTGGGCAACACACACACACACACACACACTAACTTGGACGGGTACCTGGGCAACACACACACACAGACACAGTGACGGGCACGTGTGTGTGAGACAGACAGACAGACACCTGGGGAACACACACACTAACTGGGACGGGTATCTGGGCAACACACACACACACACACACACTTACTGGGACGGGCACCTGGGCAACACACACACACAGACACAGTGACGGGCACGTGTGTGTGAGACAGACAGACAGACACCTGGGGAACACACACACTAACTGGGACGGGCACCTGGGCAACACACACACACACACTCACTAACTGGGACAGGCACCTGAGCAATACACACACACACACACACACACACACACACACACACACACACACTCACTAACTGGGACGGGCACCTGGGCAACACACACACACACACACTAACTTGGACGGGTACCTGGGCAACACACACACACACACACACACTTACTGGGACGGGCACCTGGGCAACACACACACACAGACACAGTGACGGGCACGTGTGTGTGAGACAGACAGACAGACACCTGGGGAACACACACACTAACTGGGACGGGCACCTGAGCAATACACACACACACACACACACACACACACACTCACTAACTGGGATGGGCACCTGAGCAATACACACACACACACACACACACACACACACTCACACTCACTAACTGGGATGGGCACCTGAGCAATACACACACACACACACACACACACACACACACACACACACTCACTAACTGGGATGGGCACCTGGGCAACACACTAGGCATGTGCCGGTATCAACTTTTCATGCTGCGATTAATTGATTGAGTTTTTACCACGGTATACGGTATTATCACGATATTTTAATTGCTCAAGAGAAATGAATGGATTGGTGGGGGGGATGTAGAAAAAAAACTACTAATAGTTTTTTAATAAAAACATTACAATAGTGATTGTCAAAACATTTGGTAACTAAATAGAATTTTACACAATTTTCACGCTTTCAATTCTTGGGATTTGATTTCAATCTTGATTCAGTATTGACTTTTTGGATAAATATTAGGTAGGCTACAGTAGATAGACGTTAATTTTTCTCAAGAAAAAATATATCTCACATAATGCTTTAAACATACAGAGAGCCCTGTCAGCTGGTATTATTAAAGGTTAAAAATTAACTAATTAAATGAAATATAATTTGGTTTTCATTGTAATAACAATTATGACACAAGTAAAAATATAATACAAATGTAATATAGTGCACATATTGTGCAAAATACTCCTCTCTATAGCTATAGCTAACCCTAACCCTTTCTAGTCAACTAACGTGTTGGTCATTAAATGGCTTTCCTGAGGTAAATGTAACGTTCTGTGACATAATTGTTCACCTGCAGTTTTATTAACCTCTTTCCGTGGTTGAAAAACACTGAATGATCGATATTATGTATGAGGCATACCTTTCGGTAAGTTGTAGCCTACTGTATCTTTAAATAAAAAGTAACAGATGATCGCTTGAACTGAGGCGCTACAGTGATCTGTCAAGTCACATTTACAAGCACCAAAACAGTATTTATTGTCTGAATTTCGTAATAAAATGGACAGAACATGAGAGCTGAGAATTGTTTTCATACCATAATAACCTGCTCTGTCTAGTCTGTCGGTCTCCGTGTCCTCTTTGCTCCGCGATTTTTCTCTGCGTGAGAAACTGCATGTGGCGCGAGAGCGTTTGAAAAGTGTCGATTGCGTGAGTCTCACGCTGAATGCGTATTGACAGCTCTGCTTTTAGAAGGGGGATAAATCGTCGGCAGCGTGCCTCCTTCCGCCATGCTTCTTCTCCATGTGAGGGTTGTTTACATTAGACTAGAGTGCGCACTGCGCCGCATGCACACAGTGCTAT